>NW_023493929.1:0-87406 GCF_013265735.2 Oncorhynchus mykiss | reverse complement strand
GGAGTTATGAATGCTGTATGAACCTGTCATCGATGACAGTCCATCAGGCCGCTATGAGGTCTACCTGTGTCGATTCTAAGCTTCCTGGACCAACCGGAAGTGGTTAAATTCACCCTAAGAGTGTTTTGAAACACATAACCTGTCATTATGAAAATCACTGCATTCAACCCTGTGTAGATCAGTCAATTCTTAACTTAAAGACTTAAAACTCAGGATTCTGTAAAAGCATACCCCAATGAGGATATGTGTTGACTTATAGCTTCCTGTCCCAACCGGAAGTGCCATAATTGGTGTCACAGGGGCTGTTTCGAAGGGTTAAAAAAGTCACATCTTTCCAAAACTTCATATGTGTGATTAGGCAACCCCCATGAACTGTAAATCAGTCATTTTTCCCATAAAATTTCAAAGGAAAACTAAATCACACAGACACACAACTTGGAAGGAGGGACGTATTGGGGTGCGTAGAGACAGACAGTGCCTGCAATAGTTAGCTTTGTTCGAGCTAAAAAAGAACTGTCCGACCTAGAGTTCTGAAATGTTAGAAACCTGTTCTAGACCTCAGGTCGATAGTGCGTGGTGAGTTACGTGGCTCTAGAAGGTTCTCGGACCGAGAAACAGCCTCGTACATTTGCAATGACTTCAATTCATTTTGACCATTACGAAAATGATGACATTTAGAAAAGTCTCAGAGACGCAAGACTAGGTGCATTGAAACCGGCTCGGCCCATAGAGACGGACCCCAACGTTTCTGTCCGATAGCTCATTCAAGGACCCCATAGCAAGGCATGGAAAAAAAGTGGATTTTCAGCACCAATTAGGGTTTTGCTCGGGCACCGAAGGACCTATCGAGCCAAAACTCGGGATTCGGGGTCGCCTCACATAGGCCTACACATAATGTTCGAACTGGACCCGCAGCTAGAACGTAACTATATGTTTTACGTTTTTATTATGTTTTAAACTGAAGGCGCTGTGAATTATGGGCCTGCTCTGACATATGTGATAGTTGGCTTCTAAATGAGTTGGAAAAAGTGGGTTTGGTGTCAATTGATATCAGTTTGGTGTCAGAATGACATCTAATTGACTGATGGACACTGACTTGCTAGTTGACTTTTGTACATTTGCAATATGTTTAAACGGAGAGGGACCATCCCCAAAATGGCATTCTGAAATCAACACAAAAAATGGCATCACCATAGACTCCAGACTGTGCCGAGTTCAACGAGACGCCCCGCTTGACCGTAGCTCGCTCTGAGTGCAGCGACCTTGAAAAAAAGAAGGCCAAAATTAAGCCTGGCCCTCAATGTCATTTGCTTTTGGGTGACAGTGAGAGAACAGTTCGGGTGAGAAGCACAATTCGACCTCAGGTACGTTCCTAAGGTCCTCCCGATCCGTGCAAGCCTAACCTCGACCGTGTGGCATTAACCCTTAACAGTTAAAAGTAGGTGTTTACTTCAAACAGTTTGCATTGACTTCTCTCCCCATAGGAATACATTGCCTGCACCCCTAAATTCAACCGGAAGCCTATGTGGGTTATGAATGCTGTATGAACCTGTCATCGATGACAGTCCATCAGGCCGCTATGAGGTCTACCTGTGTCGATTCTAAGCTTCCTGGACCAACCGGAAGTGGTTAAAATCACCCTAAAAGTGTATATCCATACAATGCCTGCAGTTTGATAGACATAGTGCATTCAACCCTGTGTAAATCAGTCAGTTCTTAACGTAAGGACTTAAAACTCAGGATTCTGTAAAAGCATACCCCAATGAGGATATGTGTTGACTTATAGCTTCCTGTCCCAACCGGAAGTGCCATAATTGGTGTCACAGGGGCTGTTTCAAAGGGTTAAAAAAGTCACATCTTTCCAAAACTTCATATGTGTGATTAGGCAACCCCCATGAACTGTAAATCAGTCATTTTTCCCATAAAATTTCAAAGGAAAACTAAATCACACAGACACACAACTTGGAAGGAGGGACGTATTGGGGTGCGTAGAGACAGACAGTGCCTGCAATAGTTAGCTTTGTTCGAGCTAAAAAAGAACTGTCCGACCTAGAGTTCTGAAATGTTAGAAACCTGTTCTAGACCTCAGGTCGATAGTGCGTGGTGAGTTACGTGGCTCTAGAAGGTTCTCGGACCGAGAAACAGCCTCGTACATTTGCAATGACTTCAATTCATTTTGACCATTACGAAAATGACGACATTTAGAAAAGTCTCAGAGACGCAAGACTAGGTGCATTGAAACCGGCTCGGCCCATAGAGACGGACCCCAACGTTTCTGTCCGATAGCTCATTCAAGGACCCCATAGCAAGGCATGGAAAAAAAGTGGATTTTCAGCACCAATTAGGGTTTTGCTCGGGCACCGAAGGACCTATCGAGCCAAAACTCGGGATTCGGGGTCGCCTCACATAGGCCTACACATAATGTTCGAACTGGACCCGCAGCTAGAACGTAACTATATGTTTTACGTTTTTATTATGTTTTAAACTGAAGGCGCTGTGAATTATGGGCCTGCTCTGACATATGTGATAGTTGGCTTCTAAATGAGTTGGAAAAAGTGGGTTTGGTGTCAATTGATATCAGTTTGGTGTCAGAATGACATCTAATTGACTGATGGACACTGACTTGCTAGTTGACTTTTGTACATTTGCAATATGTTTAAACGGAGAGGGACCATCCCCAAAATGGCATTCTGAAATCAACACAAAAAATGGCATCACCATAGACTCCAGACTGTGCCGAGTTCAACGAGACGCCCCGCTTGACCGTAGCTCGCTCTGAGTGCAGCGACCTTGAAAAAAAGAAGGCCAAAATGAAGCCTGGCCCTCAATGTCATTTGCTTTTGGGTGACAGTGAGAGAACAGTTCGGGTGAGAAGCACAATTCGACCTCAGGTACGTTCCTAAGGTCCTCCCGATCCGTGCAAGCCTAACCTCGACCGTGTGGCATTAACCCTTAACAGTTAAAAGTAGGTGTTTACTTCAAACAGTTTGCATTGACTTCTCTCCCCATAGGAATACATTGCCTGCACCCCTAAATTCAACCGGAAGCCTATGTGGGTTATGAATGCTGTATGAACCTGTCATCGATGACAGTCCATCAGGCCGCTATGAGGTCTACCTGTGTCGATTCTAAGCTTCCTGGACCAACCGGAAGTGGTTAAATTCACCCTAAGAGTGTTTTGAAACACATAACCTGTCATTATGAAAATCACTGCATTCAACCCTGTGTAGATCAGTCAATTCTTAACTTAAAGACTTAAAACTCAGGATTATGTAAAAGCATACCCCAATGAGGATATGTGTTGACTTATAGCTTCCTGTCCCAACCGGAAGTGCCATAATTGGTGTCACAGGGGCTGTTTCGAAGGGTTAAAAAAGTCACATCTTTCCAAAACTTCATATGTGTGATTAGGCAACCCCCATGAACTGTAAATCAGTCATTTTTCCCATAAAATTTCAAAGGAAAACTAAATCACACAGACACACAACTTGGAAGGAGGGACGTATTGGGGTGCGTAGAGACAGACAGTGCCTGCAATAGTTAGCTTTGTTCGAGCTAAAAAAGAACTGTCCGACCTAGAGTTCTGAAATGTTAGAAACCTGTTCTAGACCTCAGGTCGATAGTGCGTGGTGAGTTACGTGGCTCTAGAAGGTTCTCGGACCGAGAAACAGCCTCGTACATTTGCAATGACTTCAATTCATTTTGACCATTACGAAAATGATGACATTTAGAAAAGTCTCAGAGACGCAAGACTAGGTGCATTGAAACCGGCTCGGCCCATAGAGACGGACCCCAACGTTTCTGTCCGATAGCTCATTCAAGGACCCCATAGCAAGGCATGGAAAAAAAGTGGATTTTCAGCACCAATTAGGGTTTTGCTCGGGCACCGAAGGACCTATCGAGCCAAAACTCGGGATTCGGGGTCGCCTCACATAGGCCTACACATAATGTTCGAACTGGACCCGCAGCTAGAACGTAACTATATGTTTTACGTTTTTATTATGTTTTAAACTGAAGGCGCTGTGAATTATGGGCCTGCTCTGACATATGTGATAGTTGGCTTCTAAATGAGTTGGAAAAAGTGGGTTTGGTGTCAATTGATATCAGTTTGGTGTCAGAATGACATCTAATTGACTGATGGACACTGACTTGCTAGTTGACTTTTGTACATTTGCAATATGTTTAAACGGAGAGGGACCATCCCCAAAATGGCATTCTGAAATCAACACAAAAAATGGCATCACCATAGACTCCAGACTGTGCCGAGTTCAACGAGACGCCCCGCTTGACCGTAGCTCGCTCTGAGTGCAGCGACCTTGAAAAAAAGAAGGCCAAAATTAAGCCTGGCCCTCAATGTCATTTGCTTTTGGGTGACAGTGAGAGAACAGTTCGGGTGAGAAGCACAATTCGACCTCAGGTACGTTCCTAAGGTCCTCCCGATCCGTGCAAGCCTAACCTCGACCGTGTGGCATTAACCCTTAACAGTTAAAAGTAGGTGTTTACTTCAAACAGTTTGCATTGACTTCTCTCCCCATAGGAATACATTGCCTGCACCCCTAAATTCAACCGGAAGCCTATGTGGGTTATGAATGCTGTATGAACCTGTCATCGATGACAGTCCATCAGGCCGCTATGAGGTCTACCTGTGTCGATTCTAAGCTTCCTGGACCAACCGGAAGTGGTTAAAATCACCCTAAAAGTGTATATCCATACAATGCCTGCAGTTTGATAGACATAGTGCATTCAACCCTGTGTAAATCAGTCAGTTCTTAACGTAAGGACTTAAAACTCAGGATTCTGTAAAAGCATACCCCAATGAGGATATGTGTTGACTTATAGCTTCCTGTCCCAACCGGAAGTGCCATAATTGGTGTCACAGGGGCTGTTTCAAAGGGTTAAAAAAGTCACATCTTTCCAAAACTTCATATGTGTGATTAGGCAACCCCCATGAACTGTAAATCAGTCATTTTTCCCATAAAATTTCAAAGGAAAACTAAATCACACAGACACACAACTTGGAAGGAGGGACGTATTGGGGTGCGTAGAGACAGACAGTGCCTGCAATAGTTAGCTTTGTTCGAGCTAAAAAAGAACTGTCCGACCTAGAGTTCTGAAATGTTAGAAACCTGTTCTAGACCTCAGGTCGATAGTGCGTGGTGAGTTACGTGGCTCTAGAAGGTTCTCGGACCGAGAAACAGCCTCGTACATTTGCAATGACTTCAATTCATTTTGACCATTACGAAAATGACGACATTTAGAAAAGTCTCAGAGACGCAAGACTAGGTGCATTGAAACCGGCTCGGCCCATAGAGACGGACCCCAACGTTTCTGTCCGATAGCTCATTCAAGGACCCCATAGCAAGGCATGGAAAAAAGTGGATTTTCAGCACCAATTAGGGTTTTGCTCGGGCACCGAAGGACCTATCGAGCCAAAACTCGGGATTCGGGGTCGCCTCACATAGGCCTACACATAATGTTCGAACTGGACCCGCAGCTAGAACGTAACTATATGTTTTACGTTTTTATTATGTTTTAAACTGAAGGCGCTGTGAATTATGGGCCTGCTCTGACATATGTGATAGTTGGCTTCTAAATGAGTTGGAAAAAGTGGGTTTGGTGTCAATTGATATCAGTTTGGTGTCAGAATGACATCTAATTGACTGATGGACACTGACTTGCTAGTTGACTTTTGTACATTTGCAATATGTTTAAACGGAGAGGGACCATCCCCAAAATGGCATTCTGAAATCAACACAAAAAATGGGATCACCATAGACTCCAGACTGTGCCGAGTTCAACGAGACGCCCCGCTTGACCGTAGCTCGCTCTGAGTGCAGCGACCTTGAAAAAAAGAAGGCCAAAATGAAGCCTGGCCCTCAATGTCATTTGCTTTTGGGTGACAGTGAGAGAACCGTTAGGGTGAGAAGCACAATTCGACCTCAGGTACGTTCCTAAGGTTCTCCCGATCCGTGCAAGCCTAACCTCGACCGTGTGGCATTAACCCTTAACAGTTAAAAGTAGGTGTTTACTTCAGACAGTTTGCATTGACTTCTCTCCCCATAGGAATACATTGCCTGCACCCCTAAATTCAACCGGAAGCCTATGTGGGTTATGAATGCTGTATGAACCTGTCATCGATGACAGTCCATCAGGCCACTATGAGGTCTACCTGTGTCGATTCTAAGCTTCCTGGACCAACCGGAAGTGGTTAAATTCACCCTAAAAGTGTTTTGAAACACATAAAATGTCATTATGAAAATCACTGCATTCAACCCTGTGTAGATCAGTCAATTCTTAACTTAAAGACTTAAAACTCAGGATTCTGTAAGAGGCTACCTCAGTCAAGACATGTGTTTACTTATAGCTTCCTGTGCCAACCGGAAGTGCCTTTAATTGGGTCACACTGTCTGTTTTGAAGGGTTAAAAAGTCACATCTCTCCAAAACTTCATATGTGTGACTAGGTAACCCTCCGGACCTGTAAATCAGTAATTTCTCCCAACAGATGTCAAAGAAAAGCTCTCTCACACACACACAGCAAGGATGGAGTGAAAAAAGTGCGGTGCTTAAAGACAGAGAGCAGGCAATGGCATTACCATAATCCCTAGGCCGTGCAGAGTTCATCGAGATATCCCGCTTGACCGTAGCTCGCTCGGTCTAAGCGCAGCGACCATTAGAAAAGTAGGCCCAAAATTAAGCCTGCCCCACAACGTCATTTGCTTTTGGGTGACAGTGAGAGAACCGTTAGGGTGAGAAGCACAATTCGACCTCAGGTACGTTCCTAAGGTCCTCCTGATCCGTGTAAGCCTAACCTTGACCGTGTGGCATTAACCCTTAACAGTAAAACAGGGTTTTTTGATCTCACAGATTACAATGACTTCTCTCCCCATAGGAATACATTGCCTGCACCGCGAAATTCAACCTGAAGCCTATGTGGGTTATGAATGCCGTATGAACTTGTCATCGATGACAGTCCATCAGGCCACTATGAGGTCTACCTGTGTCGATTCTAAGCTTCCTGGACGAACCGGAAGTGGTTAAAATCACCCTAAAAGTGTATATCCATACAATGCCTGCAGTTTGATAGACATAGTGCATTCAACCCTGTGTAAATAAGTCAGTTCTTAACGTAAGGACTTAAAACTCAGGATTCTGTAAAAGCATACCCCAATGAGGATATGTGTTTACTTATAGCTTCCTGTGCCAACCGGAAGTGCCTTTAATTGGGTCACACTGTCAGTTTTGAAGGGTTAAAAAAGTCACATCTCTCCAAAACTTAATATGTGTGACTAGGTAACCCTCCTGAACTGTAAATCAGTCATTTCTCCCAATAGATGTCAAAGAAAAGCTCTCTCACACACACACAGCAAGGATGGAGTGAAAAAGTGCGGTGCTTAAACTTCTTGCTCCTACCTGAGACGCAGATGTCTCATCTAGACACCTGGAAATGCAAATGCGCTACGCTAAATGCTAAATGTACTCGTTAAAACTCAAACGTTCATTAAAACACACATGCAGGGTATTGAATTAAAGCTACACTCGTTGTGAATCTAGCCAACAAGTCAGATTTTTAAAATGATTTTCGGCGAAAGCATGAGAAGCTATTATCTGATAGCATGCAACACCCCAAAATACCTGAAGGGGACGTAAACAAAAGAATTAGCGTAGCCGGCGCTACACAAAATGCAGAAATAAAATATAAAACATTCATTACCTTTGATGATATTCTTTGTTGGCACTCCTATATGTTCCATAACCATCACAATTGGGTCTTTTTCCCGATTAAATCCGTCCATGTATGCCCAAAATATCCATTTGTATAGCCTGTCTGGTTCAGGAAAAGCTCCGTTCCAAAACGCAACGTCATTTTTTAAAATTATATAAGTTGCCTATATTCTTTGACAAAACACTTCAACCTACTTTTGTAACCCAACTTTAGGTATTTGTAAACGTTAATAATCGATCAAATTGATCACTGGGCGATCTGTATTCAATAGCAGCTACTCAAGAAAACGTTGTCCTTTGTCTCTCTTCAAAAATCGATTCCTGTATGCTGGACGAAATGAAGGATCTATTTGTCATTACACAAAGGATTTCTGTCAATGAAAATGACGTTTTTGGCGACATCGTGTGGAAGTTGTAGGAACTGCAAGCTCCCTGCTATATATTTTTGCTTGCAATAAACAACTCAGAGACTGGCGGTATAATACTTTTCTGTGGTTTTTGTGACCAGGTTGTTCTTGGGATTTCGCTTGCTGTTCACCTTCTGCTTTTGGGTGACAGTGAGAGAACCGTTAGGGTGAGAAGCACAATTCGACCTCAGGTACGTTTCTAAGGTCCTCCCGATCCGTGCAAGCCTAACCTCGACCGTGTGGCATTAACCCTTAACAGTTAAAAGTAGGTGTTTACTTCAAACAGTTTGCATTGACTTCTCTCCCCATAGGAATACATTGCCTGCACCCCTAAATTCAACCGGAAGCCTATGTGGGTTATGAATGCTGTATGAACCTGTCATCGATGACAGTCCATCAGGCCACTATGAGGTCTACCTGTGTCGATTCTAAGCTTCCTGGACCAACCGGAAGTGGTTAAATTCACCCTAAAAGTGTTTTGAAACACATAAAATGTCATTATGAAAATCACTGCATTCAACCCTGTGTAGATCAGTCAATTATTAACTTAAAGACTTAAAACTCAGGATTCTGTAAGAGGCTACCTCAGTCAAGACATGTGTTTACTTATAGCTTCCTGTGCCAACCGGAAGTGCCTTTAATTGGGTCACACTGTCTGTTTTGTAGGGTTAAAAAAGTCACATATCTCCAAAACTTCATATGTGTGACTAGGTAACCCTCCTGAACTGTAAATCAGTAATTTCTCCCAACAGATGTCAAAGAAAAGCTCTCTCACACACACACAGCAAGGATGGAGTGAAAAAAGTGCGGTGCTTAAAGACACAGAGAGCAGGCAATGGCATTACCATAATCCCTAGGCCGTGCAGAGTTCATCGAGATATCCCGCTTGACCATAGCTCGCTCGGTCTAAGCGCAGCGACCATTAGAAAAGTAGGCCCAAAATGAAGCCTGCCCCACAACGTCATTTGCTTTTGGGTGACAGTGAGAGAACCGTTAGGGTGAGAAGCACAATTCGACCTCAGGTACGTTCCTAAGGTCCTCCCGATCCGTGCAAGCCTAACCTCGACCGTGTGGCATTAACCCGTAACAGTTAAAAGTAGGTGTTTACTTCAGACAGTTTGCATTGACTTCTCTCCCCATAGGAATACATTGCCTGCACCCCGAAATTCAACCTGAAGCCTATGTGGGTTATGAATGCCGTATGAACCTGTCATCGATGACAGTCCATCAGGCCACTATGAGGTCTACCTGTGTCGATTCTAAGCTTCCTGGACCAACCGGAAGTGGTTAAAATCACCCTAAAAGTGTATATCCATACAATGCCTGCAGTTTGATAGACATAGTGCATTCAACCCTGTGTAAATCAGTCAGTTCTTAACGTAAGGACTTAAAACTCAGGATTCTGTAAAAGCATACCCCAATGAGGATATGTGTTGACTTATAGCTTCCTGTGCCAACCGGAAGTGCCATAATTGCTGTCACAGGGGCTGTTTCGAAGGGTTAAAAAAGTCACATCTTTCCAAAACTTCATATGTGTGATTAGGCAACCCCCATGAACTGTAAATCAGTCATTTTTCCCATAAAATTTCAAAGGAAAACTAAATCACACAGACACACAACTTGGAAGGAGGGACGTATTGGGGTGCGTAGAGACAGACAGTGCCTGCAATAGTTCGCTTTGTTCGAGCTAAAAAAGAACCGTCCGACCTAGAGTTCTGAAACGTTAGAAACCTGTTCTAGACCTCAGGTCGATAGTGCGTGGTGAGTTACGTGGCTCTAGAAGGTTCTCGGACCGAGAAACAGCCTCGTACATTTGCAATGACTTCAATTCATTTTGACCATTACGAAAATGACGACATTTAGAAAAGTCTCAGAGACGCAAGACTAGGTGCATTGAAACCGGCTCGGCCCATAGAGACGGACCCCAACGTTTCTGTCCGATAGCTCATTCAAGGACCCCATAGCAAGGCATGGAAAAAAGTGGATTTTCAGCACCAATTAGGGTTTTGCTCGGGCACCGAAGGACCTATCGAGCCAAAACTCGGGATTCGGGGTCGCCTCACATAGGCCTACACATAATGTTCGAACTGGACCCGCAGCTAGAACGTAACTATGTGTTTTACGTTTTAAACTGAAGGCGCTGTGAATTATGGGCCTGCATATATATATATATCACATATGTGATAGTTGGCTTCTAAATGAGTTGGAAAAAGTGGGTTTGGTGTCAATTGATATCAGTTTGGTGTCAGAATGACATCTAATTGACTGATGGACACTGACTTGCTAGTTGACTTTTGTACATTTGCAATATGTTTAAACGGAGAGGGACCATCCCCAAAATGGCATTCTGAAATCAACACAAAAAATGGCATCACCATAGACTCCAGACTGTGCCGAGTTCAACGAGACGCCCCGCTTGACCGTAGCTCGCTCTGAGTGCAGCGACCTTGAAAAAAAGAAGGCCAAAATGAAGCCTGGCCCTCAATGTCATTTGCTTTTGGGTGACAGTGAGAGAACCGTTAGGGTGAGAAGCACAATTCGACCTCAGGTACGTTCCTAAGGTTCTCCCGATCCGTGCAAGCCTAACCTCGACCGTGTGGCATTAACCCTTAACAGTTAAAAGTAGGTGTTTACTTCAAACAGTTTGCATTGACTTCTCTCCCCATAGGAATACATTGCCTGCACCCCTAAATTCAACCGGAAGCCTATGTGGGTTATGAATGCTGTATGAACCTGTCATCGATGACAGTCCATCAGGCCACTATGAGGTCTACCTGTGTCGATTCTAAGCTTCCTGGACCAACCGGAAGTGGTTAAATTCACCCTAAAAGTGTTTTGAAACACATAAAATGTCATTATGAAAATCACTGCATTCAACCCTGTGTAGATCAGTCAATTCTTAACTTAAAGACTTAAAACTCAGGATTCTGTAAGAGGCTACCTCAGTCAAGACATGTGTTTACTTATAGCTTCCTGTGCCAACCGGAAGTGCCTTTAATTGGGTCACACTGTCTGTTTTGAAGGGTTAAAAAAGTCACATCTCTCCAAAACTTCATATGTGTGACTAGGTAACCCTCCGGACCTGTAAATCAGTAATTTCTCCCAACAGATGTCAAAGAAAAGCTCTCTCACACACACACAGCAAGGATGGAGTGAAAAAAGTGCGGTGCTTAAAGACAGAGAGCAGGCAATGGCATTACCATAATCCCTAGGCCGTGCAGAGTTCATCGAGATATCCCGCTTGACCGTAGCTCGCTCGGTCTAAGCGCAGCGACCATTAGAAAAGTAGGCCCAAAATTAAGCCTGCCCCACAACGTCATTTGCTTTTGGGTGACAGTGAGAGAACCGTTAGGGTGAGAAGCACAATTCGACCTCAGGTACGTTCCTAAGGTCCTCCTGATCCGTGTAAGCCTAACCTTGACCGTGTGGCATTAACCCTTAACAGTAAAACAGGGTTTTTTGATCTCACAGATTACAATGACTTCTCTCCCCATAGGAATACATTGCCTGCACCGCGAAATTCAACCTGAAGCCCATGTGGGTTATGAATGCCGTATGAACTTGTCATCGATGACAGTCCATCAGGCCACTATGAGGTCTACCTGTGTCGATTCTAAGCTTCCTGGACGAACCGGAAGTGGTTAAAATCACCCTAAAAGTGTATATCCATACAATGCCTGCAGTTTGATAGACATAGTGCATTCAACCCTGTGTAAATAAGTCAGTTCTTAACGTAAGGACTTAAAACTCAGGATTCTGTAAAAGCATACCCCAATGAGGATATGTGTTTACTTATAGCTTCCTGTGCCAACCGGAAGTGCCTTTAATTGGGTCACACTGTCAGTTTTGAAGGGTTAAAAAAGTCACATCTCTCCAAAACTTAATATGTGTGACTAGGTAACCCTCCTGAACTGTAAATCAGTCATTTCTCCCAATAGATGTCAAAGAAAAGCTCTCTCACACACACACAGCAAGGATGGAGTGAAAAAGTGCGGTGCTTAAACTTCTTGCTCCTACCTGAGACGCAGATGTCTCATCTAGACACCTGGAAATGCAAATGCGCTACGCTAAATGCTAAATGTACTCGTTAAAACTCAAACGTTCATTAAAACACACATGCAGGGTATTGAATTAAAGCTACACTCGTTGTGAATCTAGCCAACAAGTCAGATTTTTAAAATGATTTTCGGCGAAAGCATGAGAAGCTATTATCTGATAGCATGCAACACCCCAAAATACCTGAAGGGGACGTAAACAAAAGAATTAGCGTAGCCGGCGCTACACAAAATGCAGAAATAAAATATAAAACATTCATTACCTTTGATGATATTCTTTGTTGGCACTCCTATATGTTCCATAACCATCACAATTGGGTCTTTTTCCCGATTAAATCCGTCCATGTATGCCCAAAATATCCATTTGTATAGCCTGTCTGGTTCAGGAAAAGCTCCGTTCCAAAACGCAACGTCATTTTTTAAAATTATATAAGTTGCCTATATTCTTTGACAAAACACTTCAACCTACTTTTGTAACCCAACTTTAGGTATTTGTAAACGTTAATAATCGATCAAATTGATCACTGGGCGATCTGTATTCAATAGCAGCTACTCAAGAAAACGTTGTCCTTTGTCTCTCTTCAAAAATCGATTCCTGTATGCTGGACGAAATGAAGGATCTATTTGTCATTACACAAAGGATTTCTGTCAATGAAAATGACGTTTTTGGCGACATCGTGTGGAAGTTGTAGGAACTGCAAGCTCCCTGCTATATATTTTTGCTTGCAATAAACAACTCAGAGACTGGCGGTATAATACTTTTCTGTGGTTTTTGTGACCAGGTTGTTCTTGGGATTTCGCTTGCTGTTCACCTTCTGCTTTTGGGTGACAGTGAGAGAACCGTTAGGGTGAGAAGCACAATTCGACCTCAGGTACGTTTCTAAGGTCCTCCCGATCCGTGCAAGCCTAACCTCGACCGTGTGGCATTAACCCTTAACAGTTAAAAGTAGGTGTTTACTTCAAACAGTTTGCATTGACTTCTCTCCCCATAGGAATACATTGCCTGCACCCCTAAATTCAACCGGAAGCCTATGTGGGTTATGAATGCTGTATGAACCTGTCATCGATGACAGTCCATCAGGCCACTATGAGGTCTACCTGTGTCGATTCTAAGCTTCCTGGACCAACCGGAAGTGGTTAAATTCACCCTAAAAGTGTTTTGAAACACATAAAATGTCATTATGAAAATCACTGCATTCAACCCTGTGTAGATCAGTCAATTATTAACTTAAAGACTTAAAACTCAGGATTCTGTAAGAGGCTACCTCAGTCAAGACATGTGTTTACTTATAGCTTCCTGTGCCAACCGGAAGTGCCTTTAATTGGGTCACACTGTCTGTTTTGTAGGGTTAAAAAAGTCACATATCTCCAAAACTTCATATGTGTGACTAGGTAACCCTCCTGAACTGTAAATCAGTAATTTCTCCCAACAGATGTCAAAGAAAAGCTCTCTCACACACACACAGCAAGGATGGAGTGAAAAAAGTGCGGTGCTTAAAGACACAGAGAGCAGGCAATGGCATTACCATAATCCCTAGGCCGTGCAGAGTTCATCGAGATATCCCGCTTGACCATAGCTCGCTCGGTCTAAGCGCAGCGACCATTAGAAAAGTAGGCCCAAAATGAAGCCTGCCCCACAACGTCATTTGCTTTTGGGTGACAGTGAGAGAACCGTTAGGGTGAGAAGCACAATTCGACCTCAGGTACGTTCCTAAGGTCCTCCCGATCCGTGCAAGCCTAACCTCGACCGTGTGGCATTAACCCGTAACAGTTAAAAGTAGGTGTTTACTTCAGACAGTTTGCATTGACTTCTCTCCCCATAGGAATACATTGCCTGCACCCCGAAATTCAACCTGAAGCCTATGTGGGTTATGAATGCCGTATGAACCTGTCATCGATGACAGTCCATCAGGCCACTATGAGGTCTACCTGTGTCGATTCTAAGCTTCCTGGACCAACCGGAAGTGGTTAAAATCACCCTAAAAGTGTATATCCATACAATGCCTGCAGTTTGATAGACATAGTGCATTCAACCCTGTGTAAATCAGTCAGTTCTTAACGTAAGGACTTAAAACTCAGGATTCTGTAAAAGCATACCCCAATGAGGATATGTGTTGACTTATAGCTTCCTGTGCCAACCGGAAGTGCCATAATTGCTGTCACAGGGGCTGTTTCGAAGGGTTAAAAAAGTCACATCTTTCCAAAACTTCATATGTGTGATTAGGCAACCCCCATGAACTGTAAATCAGTCATTTTTCCCATAAAATTTCAAAGGAAAACTAAATCACACAGACACACAACTTGGAAGGAGGGACGTATTGGGGTGCGTAGAGACAGACAGTGCCTGCAATAGTTAGCTTTGTTCGAGCTAAAAAAGAACCGTCCGACCTAGAGTTCTGAAACGTTAGAAACCTGTTCTAGACCTCAGGTCGATAGTGCGTGGTGAGTTACGTGGCTCTAGAAGGTTCTCGGACCGAGAAACAGCCTCGTACATTTGCAATGACTTCAATTCATTTTGACCATTACGAAAATGACGACATTTAGAAAAGTCTCAGAGACGCAAGACTAGGTGCATTGAAACCGGCTCGGCCCATAGAGACGGACCCCAACGTTTCTGTCCGATAGCTCATTCAAGGACCCCATAGCAAGGCATGGAAAAAAGTGGATTTTCAGCACCAATTAGGGTTTTGCTCGGGCACCGAAGGACCTATCGAGCCAAAACTCGGGATTCGGGGTCGCCTCACATAGGCCTACACATAATGTTCGAACTGGACCCGCAGCTAGAACGTAACTATGTGTTTTACGTTTTAAACTGAAGGCGCTGTGAATTATGGGCCTGCATATATATATATATCACATATGTGATAGTTGGCTTCTAAATGAGTTGGAAAAAGTGGGTTTGGTGTCAATTGATATCAGTTTGGTGTCAGAATGACATCTAATTGACTGATGGACACTGACTTGCTAGTTGACTTTTGTACATTTGCAATATGTTTAAACGGAGAGGGACCATCCCCAAAATGGCATTCTGAAATCAACACAAAAAATGGCATCACCATAGACTCCAGACTGTGCCGAGTTCAACGAGACGCCCCGCTTGACCGTAGCTCGCTCTGAGTGCAGCGACCTTGAAAAAAAGAAGGCCAAAATGAAGCCTGGCCCTCAATGTCATTTGCTTTTGGGTGACAGTGAGAGAACCGTTAGGGTGAGAAGCACAATTCGACCTCAGGTACGTTCCTAAGGTTCTCCCGATCCGTGCAAGCCTAACCTCGACCGTGTGGCATTAACCCTTAACAGTTAAAAGTAGGTGTTTACTTCAAACAGTTTGCATTGACTTCTCTCCCCATAGGAATACATTGCCTGCACCCCTAAATTCAACCGGAAGCCTATGTGGGTTATGAATGCTGTATGAACCTGTCATCGATGACAGTCCATCAGGCCACTATGAGGTCTACCTGTGTCGATTCTAAGCTTCCTGGACCAACCGGAAGTGGTTAAATTCACCCTAAAAGTGTTTTGAAACACATAAAATGTCATTATGAAAATCACTGCATTCAACCCTGTGTAGATCAGTCAATTCTTAACTTAAAGACTTAAAACTCAGGATTCTGTAAGAGGCTACCTCAGTCAAGACATGTGTTTACTTATAGCTTCCTGTGCCAACCGGAAGTGCCTTTAATTGGGTCACACTGTCTGTTTTGAAGGGTTAAAAAAGTCACATCTCTCCAAAACTTCATATGTGTGACTAGGTAACCCTCCGGACCTGTAAATCAATAATTTCTCCCAACAGATGTCAAAGAAAAGCTCTCTCACACACACACAGCAAGGATGGAGTGAAAAAAGTGCGGTGCTTAAAGACAGAGAGCAGGCAATGGCATTACCATAATCCCTAGGCCGTGCAGAGTTCATCGAGATATCCCGCTTGACCGTAGCTCGCTCGGTCTAAGCGCAGCGACCATTAGAAAAGTAGGCCCAAAATGAAGCCTGCCCCACAACGTCATTTGCTTTTGGGTGACATTGAGAGAACCGTTAGGGTGAGAAGCACAATTCGACCTCAGGTACATTCCTAAGGTCCTCCTGATCCGTGTAAGCCTAACCTTGACCGTGTTGCATTAACCCTTAACAGTAAAACAGGGTTTTTTGATCTCACAGATTACAATGACTTCTCTCCCCATAGGAATACATTGCCTGCACCCCGAAATTCAACCTGAAGCCTATGTGGGTTATGAATGCCGTATGAACTTGTCATCGATGACAGTCCATCAGGCCACTATGAGGTCTACCTGTGTCGATTCTAAGCTTCCTGGACCAACCGGAAGTGGTTAAAATCACCCTAAAAGTGTATATCCATACAATGCCTGCAGTTTGATAGACATAGTGCATTCAACCCTGTGTAAATAAGTCAGTTCTTAACGTAAGGACTTAAAACTCAGGATTCTGTAAAAGCATACCGCAATGAGGATATGTGTTTACTTATAGCTTCCTGTGCCAACCGGAAGTGCCTTTAATTGGGTCACACTGTCAGTTTTGAAGGGTTAAAAAAGTCACATCTCTCCAAAAATGCATATGTGTGACTAGGTAACCCTCTTGAACTGTAAATCAGTCATTTCTCCCAACAGATGTCAAAGAAAAGCTCTCTCACACACACACAGCAAGGATGGAGTGAAAAAGTGCGGTGCTTAAACTTCTTGCTCCTACCTGAGACGCAGATGTCTCATCTAGACACCTGGAAATGCAAATGCGCTACGCTAAATGCTAAATGTACTCGTTAAAACTCAAACGTTCATTAAAACACACATGCAGGGTATTGAATTAAAGCTACACTCGTTGTGAATCTAGCCAACAAGTCAGATTTTTAAAATGATTTTCGGCGAAAGCATGAGAAGCTATTATCTGATAGCATGCAACACCCCAAAATACCTGAAGGGGAAGTAAACAAAAGAATTAGCGTAGCCGGCGCTACACAAAACGCAGAAATAAAATATAAAACATTCATTACCTTTGATGATATTCTTTGTTGGCACTCCTATATGTTCCATAAACATCACAATTGGGTCTTTTTCCCGATTAAATCCGTCCATGTATGCCCAAAATATCCATTTGTATAGCCTGTCTGGTTCAGGAAAAGCTCCGTTCCAAAACGCAACGTCATTTTTTAAAATTATATAAGTTGCCTATATTCTTTGACAAAACACTTCAACCTACTTTTGTAACCCAACTTTAGGTATTTGTAAACGTTAATAATCGATCAAATTGATCACTGGGCGATCTGTATTCAATAGCAGCTACTCAAGAAAACGTTGTCCTTTGTCTCTCTTCAAAAATCGATTCCTGTATGCTGGACAAAATGAAGGATCTATTTGTCATTACACAAAGGATTTTTGTCAATGAAAATGACGTTTTTGGCGACATCGTGTGGAAGTTGTAGGAACTGCAAGCTCCCTGCTATATATTTTTGCTTGCAATAAACAACCCAGAGACTGGCGGTATAATACTTTTCTGTGGTTTTTGTGACCAGGTTTTTCTTGGGATTTCGCTTGCTGTTCACCTTCTGTTTTGGGTGACAGTGAGAGAACCGTTAGGGTGAGAAGCACAATTCGACCTCAGGTACGTTTCTAAGGTCCTCCCGATCCGTGCAAGCCTAACCTCGACCGTGTGGCATTAACCCTTAACAGTTAAAAGTAGGTGTTTACTTCAAACAGTTTGCATTGACTTCTCTCCCCATAGGAATACATTGCCTGCACCCCTAAATTCAACCGGAAGCCTATGTGGGTTATGAATGCTGTATTAACCTGTCATCGATGACAGTCCATCAGGCCACTATGAGGTCTACCTGTGTCGATTCTAAGCTTCCTGGACCAACCGGAAGTGGTTAAATTCACCCTAAAAGTGTTTTGAAACACATAACCTGTCATTATGAAAATCACTGCATTCAACCCTGTGTAGATCAGTCAATTCTTAACTTAAAGACTTAAAACTCAGGATTCTGTAAGAGGCTACCTCAGTCAAGACATGTGTTTACTTATAGCTTCCTGTGCCAACCGGAAGTGCCTTTAATTGGGTCACACTGTCTGTTTTGAAGGGTTAAAAAAGTCACATCTCTCCAAAACTTCATATGTGTGACTAGGTAACCCTCCTGAACTGTAAATCAGTCATTTCTCCCAACAGATGTCAAAGAAAAGCTCTCTCACACACACACAGCAAGGATGGAGTGAAAAAGTGCGGTGCTTAAAGACACAGAGAGCAGGCAATGACATTACCATAATCCCTAGGCCGTGCAGAGTTCATCGAGATATCCCGCTTGACCGTAGCTCGCTCGGTCTAAGCGCAGCGACCATTAGAAAAGTAGGCCCAAAATGAAGCCTGCCCCACAACGTCATTTGCTTTTGGGTGACAGTGAGAGAACTGTTAGGGTGAGAAGCACAATTCGACCTCAGGTACGTTCCTAAGGTCCTCCCGATCCGTGCAAGCCTAACCTTGACCGTGTGGCATTAACCCTTAACAGTAAAACAGGGTTTTTTGATCTCACAGATGACAATGACTTCTCTCCCCATAGGAATACATTGCCTGCACCCCGAAATTCAACCTGAAGCCTATGTGGGTTATGAATGCCGTATGAACCTGTCATCGATGACAGTCCATCAGGCCACTATGAGGTCTACCTGTGTCGATTCTAAGCTTCCTGGACCAACCGGAAGTGGTTAAAATCACCCTAAAAGTGTATATCCATACAATGCCTGCAGTTTGATAGACATAGTGCATTCAACCCTGTGTAAATCAGTCAGTTCTTAACGTAAGGACTTAAAACTCAGGATTCTGTAAAAGCATACCCCAATGAGGATATGTGTTGACTTATAGCTTCCTGTCCCAACCGGAAGTGCCATAATTGGTGTCACAGGGGCTGTTTCAAAGGGTTAAAAAAGTCACATCTTTCCAAAACTTCATATGTGTGATTAGGCAACCCCCATGAACTGTAAATCAGTCATTTTTCCCATAAAATTTCAAAGGAAAACTAAATCACACAGACACACAACTTGGAAGGAGGGACGTATTGGGGTGCGTAGAGACAGACAGTGCCTGCAATAGTTAGCTTTGTTCGAGCTAAAAAAGAACTGTCCGACCTAGAGTTCTGAAATGTTAGAAACCTGTTCTAGACCTCAGGTCGATAGTGCGTGGTGAGTTACGTGGCTCTAGAAGGTTCTCGGACCGAGAAACAGCCTCGTACATTTGCAATGACTTCAATTCATTTTGACCATTACGAAAATGACGACATTTAGAAAAGTCTCAGAGACGCAAGACTAGGTGCATTGAAACCGGCTCGGCCCATAGAGACGGACCCCAACGTTTCTGTCCGATAGCTCATTCAAGGACCCCATAGCAAGGCATGGAAAAAAAGTGGATTTTCAGCACCAATTAGGGTTTTGCTCGGGCACCGAAGGACCTATCGAGCCAAAACTCGGGATTCGGGGTCGCCTCACATAGGCCTACACATAATGTTCGAACTGGACCCGCAGCTAGAACGTAACTATATGTTTTACGTTTTTATTATGTTTTAAACTGAAGGCGCTGTGAATTATGGGCCTGCTCTGACATATGTGATAGTTGGCTTCTAAATGAGTTGGAAAAAGTGGGTTTGGTGTCAATTGATATCAGTTTGGTGTCAGAATGACATCTAATTGACTGATGGACACTGACTTGCTAGTTGACTTTTGTACATTTGCAATATGTTTAAACGGAGAGGGACCATCCCCAAAATGGCATTCTGAAATCAACACAAAAAATGGCATCACCATAGACTCCAGACTGTGCCGAGTTCAACGAGACGCCCCGCTTGACCGTAGCTCGCTCTGAGTGCAGCGACCTTGAAAAAAAGAAGGCCAAAATGAAGCCTGGCCCTCAATGTCATTTGCTTTTGGGTGACAGTGAGAGAACCGTTAGGGTGAGAAGCACAATTCGACCTCAGGTACGTTCCTAAGGTCCTCCCGATCCGTGCAAGCCTAACCTCGACCGTGTGGCATTAACCCTTAACAGTTAAAAGTAGGTGTTTACTTCAAACAGTTTGCATTGACTTCTCTCCCCATAGGAATACATTGCCTGCACCCCTAAATTCAACCGGAAGCCTATGTGGGTTATGAATGCTGTATTAACCTGTCATCGATGACAGTCCATCAGGCCACTATGAGGTCTACCTGTGTCGATTCTAAGCTTCCTGGACCAACCGGAAGTGGTTAAATTCACCCTAAAAGTGTTTTGAAACACATAACCTGTCATTATGAAAATCACTGCATTCAACCCTGTGTAGATCAGTCAATTCTTAACTTAAAGACTTAAAACTCAGGATTCTGTAAGAGGCTACCTCAGTCAAGACATGTGTTTACTTATAGCTTCCTGTGCCAACCGGAAGTGCCTTTAATTGGGTCACACTGTCTGTTTTGAAGGGTTAAAAAAGTCACATCTCTCCAAAACTTCATATGTGTGACTAGGTAACCCTCCTGAACTGTAAATCAGTCATTTCTCCCAACAGATGTCAAAGAAAAGCTCTCTCACACACACACAGCAAGGATGGAGTGAAAAAGTGCGGTGCTTAAAGACACAGAGAGCAGGCAATGACATTACCATAATCCCTAGGCCGTGCAGAGTTCATCGAGATATCCCGCTTGACCGTAGCTCGCTCGGTCTAAGCGCAGCGACCATTAGAAAAGTAGGCCCAAAATGAAGCCTGCCCCACAACGTCATTTGCTTTTGGGTGACAGTGAGAGAACCGTTAGGGTGAGAAGCACAATTCGACCTCAGGTACGTTCCTAAGGTCCTCCCGATCCGTGCAAGCCTAACCTTGACCGTGTGGCATTAACCCTTAACAGTAAAACAGGGTTTTTTGATCTCACAGATGACAATGACTTCTCTCCCCATAGGAATACATTGCCTGCACCCCGAAATTCAACCTGAAGCCTATGTGGGTTATGAATGCCGTATGAACCTGTCATCGATGACAGTCCATCAGGCCACTATGAGGTCTACCTGTGTCGATTCTAAGCTTCCTGGACCAACCGGAAGTGGTTAAAATCACCCTAAAAGTGTATATCCATACAATGCCTGCAGTTTGATAGACATAGTGCATTCAACCCTGTGTAAATCAGTCAGTTCTTAACGTAAGGACTTAAAACTCAGGATTCTGTAAAAGCATACCCCAATGAGGATATGTGTTGACTTATAGCTTCCTGTCCCAACCGGAAGTGCCATAATTGGTGTCACAGGGGCTGTTTCAAAGGGTTAAAAAAGTCACATCTTTCCAAAACTTCATATGTGTGATTAGGCAACCCCCATGAACTGTAAATCAGTCATTTTTCCCATAAAATTTCAAAGGAAAACTAAATCACACAGACACACAACTTGGAAGGAGGGACGTATTGGGGTGCGTAGAGACAGACAGTGCCTGCAATAGTTAGCTTTGTTCGAGCTAAAAAAGAACTGTCCGACCTAGAGTTCTGAAATGTTAGAAACCTGTTCTAGACCTCAGGTCGATAGTGCGTGGTGAGTTACGTGGCTCTAGAAGGTTCTCGGACCGAGAAACAGCCTCGTACATTTGCAATGACTTCAATTCATTTTGACCATTACGAAAATGACGACATTTAGAAAAGTCTCAGAGACGCAAGACTAGGTGCATTGAAACCGGCTCGGCCCATAGAGACGGACCCCAACGTTTCTGTCCGATAGCTCATTCAAGGACCCCATAGCAAGGCATGGAAAAAAAGTGGATTTTCAGCACCAATTAGGGTTTTGCTCGGGCACCGAAGGACCTATCGAGCCAAAACTCGGGATTCGGGGTCGCCTCACATAGGCCTACACATAATGTTCGAACTGGACCCGCAGCTAGAACGTAACTATATGTTTTACGTTTTTATTATGTTTTAAACTGAAGGCGCTGTGAATTATGGGCCTGCTCTGACATATGTGATAGTTGGCTTCTAAATGAGTTGGAAAAAGTGGGTTTGGTGTCAATTGATATCAGTTTGGTGTCAGAATGACATCTAATTGACTGATGGACACTGACTTGCTAGTTGACTTTTGTACATTTGCAATATGTTTAAACGGAGAGGGACCATCCCCAAAATGGCATTCTGAAATCAACACAAAAAATGGCATCACCATAGACTCCAGACTGTGCCGAGTTCAACGAGACGCCCCGCTTGACCGTAGCTCGCTCTGAGTGCAGCGACCTTGAAAAAAAGAAGGCCAAAATTAAGCCTGGCCCTCAATGTCATTTGCTTTTGGGTGACAGTGAGAGAACAGTTCGGGTGAGAAGCACAATTCGACCTCAGGTACGTTCCTAAGGTCCTCCCGATCCGTGCAAGCCTAACCTCGACCGTGTGGCATTAACCCTTAACAGTTAAAAGTAGGTGTTTACTTCAAACAGTTTGCATTGACTTCTCTCCCCATAGGAATACATTGCCTGCACCCCTAAATTCAACCGGAAGCCTATGTGGGTTATGAATGCTGTATGAACCTGTCATCGATGACAGTCCATCAGGCCGCTATGAGGTCTACCTGTGTCGATTCTAAGCTTCCTGGACCAACCGGAAGTGGTTAAATTCACCCTAAGAGTGTTTTGAAACACATAACCTGTCATTATGAAAATCACTGCATTCAACCCTGTGTAGATCAGTCAATTCTTAACTTAAAGACTTAAAACTCAGGATTCTGTAAAAGCATACCCCAATGAGGATATGTGTTGACTTATAGCTTCCTGTCCCAACCGGAAGTGCCATAATTGGTGTCACAGGGGCTGTTTCGAAGGGTTAAAAAAGTCACATCTTTCCAAAACTTCATATGTGTGATTAGGCAACCCCCATGAACTGTAAATCAGTCATTTTTCCCATAAAATTTCAAAGGAAAACTAAATCACACAGACACACAACTTGGAAGGAGGGACGTATTGGGGTGCGTAGAGACAGACAGTGCCTGCAATAGTTAGCTTTGTTCGAGCTAAAAAAGAACTGTCCGACCTAGAGTTCTGAAATGTTAGAAACCTGTTCTAGACCTCAGGTCGATAGTGCGTGGTGAGTTACGTGGCTCTAGAAGGTTCTCGGACCGAGAAACAGCCTCGTACATTTGCAATGACTTCAATTCATTTTGACCATTACGAAAATGATGACATTTAGAAAAGTCTCAGAGACGCAAGACTAGGTGCATTGAAACCGGCTCGGCCCATAGAGACGGACCCCAACGTTTCTGTCCGATAGCTCATTCAAGGACCCCATAGCAAGGCATGGAAAAAAAGTGGATTTTCAGCACCAATTAGGGTTTTGCTCGGGCACCGAAGGACCTATCGAGCCAAAACTCGGGATTCGGGGTCGCCTCACATAGGCCTACACATAATGTTCGAACTGGACCCGCAGCTAGAACGTAACTATATGTTTTACGTTTTTATTATGTTTTAAACTGAAGGCGCTGTGAATTATGGGCCTGCTCTGACATATGTGATAGTTGGCTTCTAAATGAGTTGGAAAAAGTGGGTTTGGTGTCAATTGATATCAGTTTGGTGTCAGAATGACATCTAATTGACTGATGGACACTGACTTGCTAGTTGACTTTTGTACATTTGCAATATGTTTAAACGGAGAGGGACCATCCCCAAAATGGCATTCTGAAATCAACACAAAAAATGGCATCACCATAGACTCCAGACTGTGCCGAGTTCAACGAGACGCCCCGCTTGACCGTAGCTCGCTCTGAGTGCAGCGACCTTGAAAAAAAGAAGGCCAAAATTAAGCCTGGCCCTCAATGTCATTTGCTTTTGGGTGACAGTGAGAGAACAGTTCGGGTGAGAAGCACAATTCGACCTCAGGTACGTTCCTAAGGTCCTCCCGATCCGTGCAAGCCTAACCTCGACCGTGTGGCATTAACCCTTAACAGTTAAAAGTAGGTGTTTACTTCAAACAGTTTGCATTGACTTCTCTCCCCATAGGAATACATTGCCTGCACCCCTAAATTCAACCGGAAGCCTATGTGGGTTATGAATGCTGTATGAACCTGTCATCGATGACAGTCCATCAGGCCGCTATGAGGTCTACCTGTGTCGATTCTAAGCTTCCTGGACCAACCGGAAGTGGTTAAAATCACCCTAAAAGTGTATATCCATACAATGCCTGCAGTTTGATAGACATAGTGCATTCAACCCTGTGTAAATCAGTCAGTTCTTAACGTAAGGACTTAAAACTCAGGATTCTGTAAAAGCATACCCCAATGAGGATATGTGTTGACTTATAGCTTCCTGTCCCAACCGGAAGTGCCATAATTGGTGTCACAGGGGCTGTTTCAAAGGGTTAAAAAAGTCACATCTTTCCAAAACTTCATATGTGTGATTAGGCAACCCCCATGAACTGTAAATCAGTCATTTTTCCCATAAAATTTCAAAGGAAAACTAAATCACACAGACACACAACTTGGAAGGAGGGACGTATTGGGGTGCGTAGAGACAGACAGTGCCTGCAATAGTTAGCTTTGTTCGAGCTAAAAAAGAACTGTCCGACCTAGAGTTCTGAAATGTTAGAAACCTGTTCTAGACCTCAGGTCGATAGTGCGTGGTGAGTTACGTGGCTCTAGAAGGTTCTCGGACCGAGAAACAGCCTCGTACATTTGCAATGACTTCAATTCATTTTGACCATTACGAAAATGACGACATTTAGAAAAGTCTCAGAGACGCAAGACTAGGTGCATTGAAACCGGCTCGGCCCATAGAGACGGACCCCAACGTTTCTGTCCGATAGCTCATTCAAGGACCCCATAGCAAGGCATGGAAAAAAAGTGGATTTTCAGCACCAATTAGGGTTTTGCTCGGGCACCGAAGGACCTATCGAGCCAAAACTCGGGATTCGGGGTCGCCTCACATAGGCCTACACATAATGTTCGAACTGGACCCGCAGCTAGAACGTAACTATATGTTTTACGTTTTTATTATGTTTTAAACTGAAGGCGCTGTGAATTATGGGCCTGCTCTGACATATGTGATAGTTGGCTTCTAAATGAGTTGGAAAAAGTGGGTTTGGTGTCAATTGATATCAGTTTGGTGTCAGAATGACATCTAATTGACTGATGGACACTGACTTGCTAGTTGACTTTTGTACATTTGCAATATGTTTAAACGGAGAGGGACCATCCCCAAAATGGCATTCTGAAATCAACACAAAAAATGGCATCACCATAGACTCCAGACTGTGCCGAGTTCAACGAGACGCCCCGCTTGACCGTAGCTCGCTCTGAGTGCAGCGACCTTGAAAAAAAGAAGGCCAAAATGAAGCCTGGCCCTCAATGTCATTTGCTTTTGGGTGACAGTGAGAGAACCGTTAGGGTGAGAAGCACAATTCGACCTCAGGTACGTTCCTAAGGTTCTCCCGATCCGTGCAAGCCTAACCTCGACCGTGTGGCATTAACCCTTAACAGTTAAAAGTAGGTGTTTACTTCAGACAGTTTGCATTGACTTCTCTCCCCATAGGAATACATTGCCTGCACCCCTAAATTCAACCGGAAGCCTATGTGGGTTATGAATGCTGTATGAACCTGTCATCGATGACAGTCCATCAGGCCACTATGAGGTCTACCTGTGTCGATTCTAAGCTTCCTGGACCAACCGGAAGTGGTTAAATTCACCCTAAAAGTGTTTTGAAACACATAAAATGTCATTATGAAAATCACTGCATTCAACCCTGTGTAGATCAGTCAATTCTTAACTTAAAGACTTAAAACTCAGGATTCTGTAAGAGGCTACCTCAGTCAAGACATGTGTTTACTTATAGCTTCCTGTGCCAACCGGAAGTGCCTTTAATTGGGTCACACTGTCTGTTTTGAAGGGTTAAAAAAGTCACATCTCTCCAAAACTTCATATGTGTGACTAGGTAACCCTCCGGACCTGTAAATCAGTAATTTCTCCCAACAGATGTCAAAGAAAAGCTCTCTCACACACACACAGCAAGGATGGAGTGAAAAAAGTGCGGTGCTTAAAGACAGAGAGCAGGCAATGGCATTACCATAATCCCTAGGCCGTGCAGAGTTCATCGAGATATCCCGCTTGACCGTAGCTCGCTCGGTCTAAGCGCAGCGACCATTAGAAAAGTAGGCCCAAAATTAAGCCTGCCCCACAACGTCATTTGCTTTTGGGTGACAGTGAGAGAACCGTTAGGGTGAGAAGCACAATTCGACCTCAGGTACGTTCCTAAGGTCCTCCTGATCCGTGTAAGCCTAACCTTGACCGTGTGGCATTAACCCTTAACAGTAAAACAGGGTTTTTTGATCTCACAGATTACAATGACTTCTCTCCCCATAGGAATACATTGCCTGCACCGCGAAATTCAACCTGAAGCCTATGTGGGTTATGAATGCCGTATGAACTTGTCATCGATGACAGTCCATCAGGCCACTATGAGGTCTACCTGTGTCGATTCTAAGCTTCCTGGACGAACCGGAAGTGGTTAAAATCACCCTAAAAGTGTATATCCATACAATGCCTGCAGTTTGATAGACATAGTGCATTCAACCCTGTGTAAATAAGTCAGTTCTTAACGTAAGGACTTAAAACTCAGGATTCTGTAAAAGCATACCCCAATGAGGATATGTGTTTACTTATAGCTTCCTGTGCCAACCGGAAGTGCCTTTAATTGGGTCACACTGTCAGTTTTGAAGGGTTAAAAAAGTCACATCTCTCCAAAACTTAATATGTGTGACTAGGTAACCCTCCTGAACTGTAAATCAGTCATTTCTCCCAATAGATGTCAAAGAAAAGCTCTCTCACACACACACAGCAAGGATGGAGTGAAAAAGTGCGGTGCTTAAACTTCTTGCTCCTACCTGAGACGCAGATGTCTCATCTAGACACCTGGAAATGCAAATGCGCTACGCTAAATGCTAAATGTACTCGTTAAAACTCAAACGTTCATTAAAACACACATGCAGGGTATTGAATTAAAGCTACACTCGTTGTGAATCTAGCCAACAAGTCAGATTTTTAAAATGATTTTCGGCGAAAGCATGAGAAGCTATTATCTGATAGCATGCAACACCCCAAAATACCTGAAGGGGACGTAAACAAAAGAATTAGCGTAGCCGGCGCTACACAAAATGCAGAAATAAAATATAAAACATTCATTACCTTTGATGATATTCTTTGTTGGCACTCCTATATGTTCCATAACCATCACAATTGGGTCTTTTTCCCGATTAAATCCGTCCATGTATGCCCAAAATATCCATTTGTATAGCCTGTCTGGTTCAGGAAAAGCTCCGTTCCAAAACGCAACGTCATTTTTTTAAATTATATAAGTTGCCTATATTCTTTGACAAAACACTTCAACCTACTTTTGTAACCCAACTTTAGGTATTTGTAAACGTTAATAATCGATCAAATTGATCACTGGGCGATCTGTATTCAATAGCAGCTACTCAAGAAAACGTTGTCCTTTGTCTCTCTTCAAAAATCGATTCCTGTATGCTGGACGAAATGAAGGATCTATTTGTCATTACACAAAGGATTTCTGTCAATGAAAATGACGTTTTTGGCGACATCGTGTGGAAGTTGTAGGAACTGCAAGCTCCCTGCTATATATTTTTGCTTGCAATAAACAACTCAGAGACTGGCGGTATAATACTTTTCTGTGGTTTTTGTGACCAGGTTGTTCTTGGGATTTCGCTTGCTGTTCACCTTCTGCTTTTGGGTGACAGTGAGAGAACCGTTAGGGTGAGAAGCACAATTCGACCTCAGGTACGTTTCTAAGGTCCTCCCGATCCGTGCAAGCCTAACCTCGACCGTGTGGCATTAACCCTTAACAGTTAAAAGTAGGTGTTTACTTCAAACAGTTTGCATTGACTTCTCTCCCCATAGGAATACATTGCCTGCACCCCTAAATTCAACCGGAAGCCTATGTGGGTTATGAATGCTGTATGAACCTGTCATCGATGACAGTCCATCAGGCCACTATGAGGTCTACCTGTGTCGATTCTAAGCTTCCTGGACCAACCGGAAGTGGTTAAATTCACCCTAAAAGTGTTTTGAAACACATAAAATGTCATTATGAAAATCACTGCATTCAACCCTGTGTAGATCAGTCAATTATTAACTTAAAGACTTAAAACTCAGGATTCTGTAAGAGGCTACCTCAGTCAAGACATGTGTTTACTTATAGCTTCCTGTGCCAACCGGAAGTGCCTTTAATTGGGTCACACTGTCTGTTTTGTAGGGTTAAAAAAGTCACATATCTCCAAAACTTCATATGTGTGACTAGGTAACCCTCCTGAACTGTAAATCAGTAATTTCTCCCAACAGATGTCAAAGAAAAGCTCTCTCACACACACACAGCAAGGATGGAGTGAAAAAAGTGCGGTGCTTAAAGACACAGAGAGCAGGCAATGGCATTACCATAATCCCTAGGCCGTGCAGAGTTCATCGAGATATCCCGCTTGACCATAGCTCGCTCGGTCTAAGCGCAGCGACCATTAGAAAAGTAGGCCCAAAATGAAGCCTGCCCCACAACGTCATTTGCTTTTGGGTGACAGTGAGAGAACCGTTAGGGTGAGAAGCACAATTCGACCTCAGGTACGTTCCTAAGGTCCTCCCGATCCGTGCAAGCCTAACCTCGACCGTGTGGCATTAACCCGTAACAGTTAAAAGTAGGTGTTTACTTCAGACAGTTTGCATTGACTTCTCTCCCCATAGGAATACATTGCCTGCACCCCGAAATTCAACCTGAAGCCTATGTGGGTTATGAATGCCGTATGAACCTGTCATCGATGACAGTCCATCAGGCCACTATGAGGTCTACCTGTGTCGATTCTAAGCTTCCTGGACCAACCGGAAGTGGTTAAAATCACCCTAAAAGTGTATATCCATACAATGCCTGCAGTTTGATAGACATAGTGCATTCAACCCTGTGTAAATCAGTCAGTTCTTAACGTAAGGACTTAAAACTCAGGATTCTGTAAAAGCATACCCCAATGAGGATATGTGTTGACTTATAGCTTCCTGTGCCAACCGGAAGTGCCATAATTGCTGTCACAGGGGCTGTTTCGAAGGGTTAAAAAAGTCACATCTTTCCAAAACTTCATATGTGTGATTAGGCAACCCCCATGAACTGTAAATCAGTCATTTTTCCCATAAAATTTCAAAGGAAAACTAAATCACACAGACACACAACTTGGAAGGAGGGACGTATTGGGGTGCGTAGAGACAGACAGTGCCTGCAATAGTTAGCTTTGTTCGAGCTAAAAAAGAACCGTCCGACCTAGAGTTCTGAAACGTTAGAAACCTGTTCTAGACCTCAGGTCGATAGTGCGTGGTGAGTTACGTGGCTCTAGAAGGTTCTCGGACCGAGAAACAGCCTCGTACATTTGCAATGACTTCAATTCATTTTGACCATTACGAAAATGACGACATTTAGAAAAGTCTCAGAGACGCAAGACTAGGTGCATTGAAACCGGCTCGGCCCATAGAGACGGACCCCAACGTTTCTGTCCGATAGCTCATTCAAGGACCCCATAGCAAGGCATGGAAAAAAGTGGATTTTCAGCACCAATTAGGGTTTTGCTCGGGCACCGAAGGACCTATCGAGCCAAAACTCGGGATTCGGGGTCGCCTCACATAGGCCTACACATAATGTTCGAACTGGACCCGCAGCTAGAACGTAACTATGTGTTTTACGTTTTAAACTGAAGGCGCTGTGAATTATGGGCCTGCATATATATATATATCACATATGTGATAGTTGGCTTCTAAATGAGTTGGAAAAAGTGGGTTTGGTGTCAATTGATATCAGTTTGGTGTCAGAATGACATCTAATTGACTGATGGACACTGACTTGCTAGTTGACTTTTGTACATTTGCAATATGTTTAAACGGAGAGGGACCATCCCCAAAATGGCATTCTGAAATCAACACAAAAAATGGCATCACCATAGACTCCAGACTGTGCCGAGTTCAACGAGACGCCCCGCTTGACCGTAGCTCGCTCTGAGTGCAGCGACCTTGAAAAAAAGAAGGCCAAAATGAAGCCTGGCCCTCAATGTCATTTGCTTTTGGGTGACAGTGAGAGAACCGTTAGGGTGAGAAGCACAATTCGACCTCAGGTACGTTCCTAAGGTTCTCCCGATCCGTGCAAGCCTAACCTCGACCGTGTGGCATTAACCCTTAACAGTTAAAAGTAGGTGTTTACTTCAAACAGTTTGCATTGACTTCTCTCCCCATAGGAATACATTGCCTGCACCCCTAAATTCAACCGGAAGCCTATGTGGGTTATGAATGCTGTATGAACCTGTCATCGATGACAGTCCATCAGGCCACTATGAGGTCTACCTGTGTCGATTCTAAGCTTCCTGGACCAACCGGAAGTGGTTAAATTCACCCTAAAAGTGTTTTGAAACACATAAAATGTCATTATGAAAATCACTGCATTCAACCCTGTGTAGATCAGTCAATTCTTAACTTAAAGACTTAAAACTCAGGATTCTGTAAGAGGCTACCTCAGTCAAGACATGTGTTTACTTATAGCTTCCTGTGCCAACCGGAAGTGCCTTTAATTGGGTCACACTGTCTGTTTTGAAGGGTTAAAAAAGTCACATCTCTCCAAAACTTCATATGTGTGACTAGGTAACCCTCCGGACCTGTAAATCAGTAATTTCTCCCAACAGATGTCAAAGAAAAGCTCTCTCACACACACACAGCAAGGATGGAGTGAAAAAAGTGCGGTGCTTAAAGACACAGAGAGCAGGCAATGGCATTACCATAATCCCTAGGCCGTGCAGAGTTCATCGAGATATCCCGCTTGACCGTAGCTCGCTCGGTCTAAGCGCAGCGACCATTAGAAAAGTAGGCCCAAAATGAAGCCTGCCCCACAACGTCATTTGCTTTTGGGTGACATTGAGAGAACCGTTAGGGTGAGAAGCACAATTCGACCTCAGGTACGTTCCTAAGGTCCTCCTGATCCGTGTAAGCCTAACCTTGACCGTGTTGCATTAACCCTTAACAGTAAAACAGGGTTTTTTGATCTCACAGATTACAATGACTTCTCTCCCCATAGGAATACATTGCCTGCACCCCGAAATTCAACCTGAAGCCTATGTGGGTTATGAATGCCGTATGAACTTGTCATCGATGACAGTCCATCAGGCCACTATGAGGTCTACCTGTGTCGATTCTAAGCTTCCTGGACCAACCGGAAGTGGTTAAAATCACCCTAAAAGTGTATATCCATACAATGCCTGCAGTTTGATAGACATAGTGCATTCAACCCTGTGTAAATAAGTCAGTTCTTAACGTAAGGACTTAAAACTCAGGATTCTGTAAAAGCATACCCCAATGAGGATATGTGTTTACTTATAGCTTCCTGTGCCAACCGGAAGTGCCTTTAATTGGGTCACACTGTCAGTTTTGAAGGGTTAAAAAAGTCACATCTCTCCAAAAATTCATATGTGTGACTAGGTAACCCTCTTGAACTGTAAATCAGTCATTTCTCCCAACAGATGTCAAAGAAAAGCTCTCTCACACACACACAGCAAGGATGGAGTGAAAAAGTGCGGTGCTTAAACTTCTTGCTCCTACCTGAGACGCAGATGTCTCATCTAGACACCTGGAAATGCAAATGCGCTACGCTAAATGCTAAATGTACTCGTTAAAACTCAAACGTTCATTAAAACACACATGCAGGGTATTGAATTAAAGCTACACTCGTTGTGAATCTAGCCAACAAGTCAGATTTTTAAAATGATTTTCGGCGAAAGCATGAGAAGCTATTATCTGATAGCATGCAACACCCCAAAATACCTGAAGGGGAAGTAAACAAAAGAATTAGCGTAGCCGGCGCTACACAAAACGCAGAAATAAAATATAAAACATTCATTACCTTTGATGATATTCTTTGTTGGCACTCCTATATGTTCCATAAACATCACAATTGGGTCTTTTTCCCGATTAAATCCGTCCATGTATGCCCAAAATATCCATTTGTATAGCCTGTCTGGTTCAGGAAAAGCTCCGTTCCAAAACGCAACGTCATTTTTTAAAATTATATAAGTTGCCTATATTCTTTGACAAAACACTTCAACCTACTTTTGTAACCCAACTTTAGGTATTTGTAAACGTTAATAATCGATCAAATTGATCACTGGGCGATCTGTATTCAATAGCAGCTACTCAAGAAAACGTTGTCCTTTGTCTCTCTTCAAAAATCGATTCCTGTATGCTGGACGAAATGAAGGATCTATTTGTCATTACACAAAGGATTTTTGTCAATGAAAATGACGTTTTTGGCGACATCGTGTGGAAGTTGTAGGAACTGCAAGCTCCCTGCTATATATTTTTGCTTGCAATAAACAACCCAGAGACTGGCGGTATAATACTTTTCTGTGGTTTTTGTGACCAGGTTTTTCTTGGGATTTCGCTTGCTGTTCACCTTCTGTTTTGGGTGACAGTGAGAGAACCGTTAGGGTGAGAAGCACAATTCGACCTCAGGTACGTTTCTAAGGTCCTCCCGATCCGTGCAAGCCTAACCTCGACCGTGTGGCATTAACCCTTAACAGTTAAAAGTAGGTGTTTACTTCAAACAGTTTGCATTGACTTCTCTCCCCATAGGAATACATTGCCTGCACCCCTAAATTCAACCGGAAGCCTATGTGGGTTATGAATGCTGTATTAACCTGTCATCGATGACAGTCCATCAGGCCACTATGAGGTCTACCTGTGTCGATTCTAAGCTTCCTGGACCAACCGGAAGTGGTTAAATTCACCCTAAAAGTGTTTTGAAACACATAACCTGTCATTATGAAAATCACTGCATTCAACCCTGTGTAGATCAGTCAATTCTTAACTTAAAGACTTAAAACTCAGGATTCTGTAAGAGGCTACCTCAGTCAAGACATGTGTTTACTTATAGCTTCCTGTGCCAACCGGAAGTGCCTTTAATTGGGTCACACTGTCTGTTTTGAAGGGTTAAAAAAGTCACATCTCTCCAAAACTTCATATGTGTGACTAGGTAACCCTCCTGAACTGTAAATCAGTCATTTCTCCCAACAGATGTCAAAGAAAAGCTCTCTCACACACACACAGCAAGGATGGAGTGAAAAAGTGCGGTGCTTAAAGACACAGAGAGCAGGCAATGACATTACCATAATCCCTAGGCCGTGCAGAGTTCATCGAGATATCCCGCTTGACCGTAGCTCGCTCGGTCTAAGCGCAGCGACCATTAGAAAAGTAGGCCCAAAATGAAGCCTGCCCCACAACGTCATTTGCTTTTGGGTGACAGTGAGAGAACCGTTAGGGTGAGAAGCACAATTCGACCTCAGGTACGTTCCTAAGGTCCTCCCGATCCGTGCAAGCCTAACCTTGACCGTGTGGCATTAACCCTTAACAGTAAAACAGGGTTTTTTGATCTCACAGATGACAATGACTTCTCTCCCCATAGGAATACATTGCCTGCACCCCGAAATTCAACCTGAAGCCTATGTGGGTTATGAATGCCGTATGAACCTGTCATCGATGACAGTCCATCAGGCCACTATGAGGTCTACCTGTGTCGATTCTAAGCTTCCTGGACCAAACGGAAGTGGTTAAAATCACCCTAAAAGTGTATATCCATACAATGCCTGCAGTTTGATAGACATAGTGCATTCAACCCTGTGTAAAATCAGTCAGTTCTTAACGTAAGGACTTAAAACTCAGGATTCTGTAAAAGCATACCCCAATGAGGATATGTGTTGACTTATAGCTTCCTGTCCCAACCGGAAGTGCCATAATTGGTGTCACAGGGGCTGTTTCAAAGGGTTAAAAAAGTCACATCTTTCCAAAACTTCATATGTGTGATTAGGCAACCCCCATGAACTGTAAATCAGTCATTTTTCCCATAAAATTTCAAAGGAAAACTAAATCACACAGACACACAACTTGGAAGGAGGGACGTATTGGGGTGCGTAGAGACAGACAGTGCCTGCAATAGTTAGCTTTGTTCGAGCTAAAAAAGAACTGTCCGACCTAGAGTTCTGAAATGTTAGAAACCTGTTCTAGACCTCAGGTCGATAGTGCGTGGTGAGTTACGTGGCTCTAGAAGGTTCTCGGACCGAGAAACAGCCTCGTACATTTGCAATGACTTCAATTAATTTTGACCATTACGAAAATGACGACATTTAGAAAAGTCTCAGAGACGCAAGACTAGGTGCATTGAAACCGGCTCGGCCCATAGAGACGGACCCCAACGTTTCTGTCCGATAGCTCATTCAAGGACCCCATAGCAAGGCATGGAAAAAAAGTGGATTTTCAGCACCAATTAGGGTTTTGCTCGGGCACCGAAGGACCTATCGAGCCAAAACTCGGGATTCGGGGTCGCCTCACATAGGCCTACACATAATGTTCGAACTGGACCCGCAGCTAGAACGTAACTATATGTTTTACGTTTTTATTATGTTTTAAACTGAAGGCGCTGTGAATTATGGGCCTGCTCTGACATATGTGATAGTTGGCTTCTAAATGAGTTGGAAAAAGTGGGTTTGGTGTCAATTGATATCAGTTTGGTGTCAGAATGACATCTAATTGACTGATGGACACTGACTTGCTAGTTGACTTTTGTACATTTGCAATATGTTTAAACGGAGAGGGACCATCCCCAAAATGGCATTCTGAAATCAACACAAAAAATGGCATCACCATAGACTCCAGACTGTGCCGAGTTCAACGAGACGCCCCGCTTGACCGTAGCTCGCTCTGAGTGCAGCGACCTTGAAAAAAAGAAGGCCAAAATTAAGCCTGGCCCTCAATGTCATTTGCTTTTGGGTGACAGTGAGAGAACAGTTCGGGTGAGAAGCACAATTCGACCTCAGGTACGTTCCTAAGGTCCTCCCGATCCGTGCAAGCCTAACCTCGACCGTGTGGCATTAACCCTTAACAGTTAAAAGTAGGTGTTTACTTCAAACAGTTTGCATTGACTTCTCTCCCCATAGGAATACATTGCCTGCACCCCTAAATTCAACCGGAAGCCTATGTGGGTTATGAATGCTGTATGAACCTGTCATCGATGACAGTCCATCAGGCCGCTATGAGGTCTACCTGTGTCGATTCTAAGCTTCCTGGACCAACCGGAAGTGGTTAAATTCACCCTAAGAGTGTTTTGAAACACATAACCTGTCATTATGAAAATCACTGCATTCAACCCTGTGTAGATCAGTCAATTCTTAACTTAAAGACTTAAAACTCAGGATTCTGTAAAAGCATACCCCAATGAGGATATGTGTTGACTTATAGCTTCCTGTCCCAACCGGAAGTGCCATAATTGGTGTCACAGGGGCTGTTTCGAAGGGTTAAAAAAGTCACATCTTTCCAAAACTTCATATGTGTGATTAGGCAACCCCCATGAACTGTAAATCAGTCATTTTTCCCATAAAATTTCAAAGGAAAACTAAATCACACAGACACACAACTTGGAAGGAGGGACGTATTGGGGTGCGTAGAGACAGACAGTGCCTGCAATAGTTAGCTTTGTTCGAGCTAAAAAAGAACTGTCCGACCTAGAGTTCTGAAATGTTAGAAACCTGTTCTAGACCTCAGGTCGATAGTGCGTGGTGAGTTACGTGGCTCTAGAAGGTTCTCGGACCGAGAAACAGCCTCGTACATTTGCAATGACTTCAATTCATTTTGACCATTACGAAAATGATGACATTTAGAAAAGTCTCAGAGACGCAAGACTAGGTGCATTGAAACCGGCTCGGCCCATAGAGACGGACCCCAACGTTTCTGTCCGATAGCTCATTCAAGGACCCCATAGCAAGGCATGGAAAAAAAGTGGATTTTCAGCACCAATTAGGGTTTTGCTCGGGCACCGAAGGACCTATCGAGCCAAAACTCGGGATTCGGGGTCGCCTCACATAGGCCTACACATAATGTTCGAACTGGACCCGCAGCTAGAACGTAACTATATGTTTTACGTTTTTATTATGTTTTAAACTGAAGGCGCTGTGAATTATGGGCCTGCTCTGACATATGTGATAGTTGGCTTCTAAATGAGTTGGAAAAAGTGGGTTTGGTGTCAATTGATATCAGTTTGGTGTCAGAATGACATCTAATTGACTGATGGACACTGACTTGCTAGTTGACTTTTGTACATTTGCAATATGTTTAAACGGAGAGGGACCATCCCCAAAATGGCATTCTGAAATCAACACAAAAAATGGCATCACCATAGACTCCAGACTGTGCCGAGTTCAACGAGACGCCCCGCTTGACCGTAGCTCGCTCTGAGTGCAGCGACCTTGAAAAAAAGAAGGCCAAAATTAAGCCTGGCCCTCAATGTCATTTGCTTTTGGGTGACAGTGAGAGAACAGTTCGGGTGAGAAGCACAATTCGACCTCAGGTACGTTCCTAAGGTCCTCCCGATCCGTGCAAGCCTAACCTCGACCGTGTGGCATTAACCCTTAACAGTTAAAAGTAGGTGTTTACTTCAAACAGTTTGCATTGACTTCTCTCCCCATAGGAATACATTGCCTGCACCCCTAAATTCAACCGGAAGCCTATGTGGGTTATGAATGCTGTATGAACCTGTCATCGATGACAGTCCATCAGGCCGCTATGAGGTCTACCTGTGTCGATTCTAAGCTTCCTGGACCAACCGGAAGTGGTTAAATTCACCCTAAAAGTGTTTTGAAACACATAACCTGTCATTATGAAAATCACTGCATTCAACCCTGTGTAGATCAGTCAATTCTTAACTTAAAGACTTAAAACTCAGGATTCTGTAAGAGGCTACCTCAGTCAAGACATGTGTTTACTTATAGCTTCCTGTACCAACCGGAAGTGCCATAATTGGTGTCACAGGGGCTGTTTCGAAGGGTTAAAAAAGTCACATCTCTCCAAAACTTCATATGTGTGATTAGGCAACCCCCATGAACTGTAAATCAGTCATTTTTCCCATAAAATTTCAAAGGAAAACTAAATCACACAGACACACAACTTGGAAGGAGGGACGTATTGGGGTGCGTAGAGACAGACAGTGCCTGCAATAGTTAGCTTTGTTCGAGCTAAAAAAGAACCGTCCGACCTAGAGTTCTGAAACGTTAGAAACCTGTTCTAGACCTCAGGTCGATAGTGCGTGGTGAGTTACGTGGCTCTAGAAGGTTCTCGGACCGAGAAACAGCCTCGTACATTTGCAATGACTTCAATTCATTTTGACCATTACGAAAATGACGACATTTAGAAAAGTCTCAGAGACGCAAGACTAGGTGCATTGAAACCGGCTCGGCCCATAGAGACGGACCCCAACGTTTCTGTCCGATAGCTCATTCAAGGACCCCATAGCAAGGCATGGAAAAAAAGTGGATTTTCAGCACCAATTAGGGTTTTGCTCGGGCACCGAAGGACCTATCGAGCCAAAACTCGGGATTCGGGGTCGCCTCACATAGGCCTACACATAATGCTCGAACTGGACCCGCAGCTAGAACGTAACTATATGTTTTACGTTTTTATTATGTTTTAAACTGAAGGCGCTGTGAATTATGGTACTGCTCTGACATATGTGATAGTTGGCTTCTAAATGAGTTGGAAAAAGTGGGTTTGGTGTCAATTGATATCAGTTTGGTGTCAGAATGACATCTAATTGACTGATGGACACTGACTTGCTAGTTGACTTTTGTACATTTGCAATATGTTTAAACGGAGAGGGACCATCCCCAAAATGGCATTCTGAAATCAACACAAAAAATGGCATCACCATAGACTCCAGACTGTGCCGAGTTCAACGAGACGCCCCGCTTGACCGTAGCTCGCTCTGAGTGCAGCGACCTTGAAAAAAAGAAGGCCAAAATGAAGCCTGGCCCTCAATGTCATTTTCTTTTGGGTGACAGTGAGAGAACCGTTAGGGTGAGAAGCACAATTCGACCTCAGGTACGTTCCCAAGGTCCTCCCGATCCGTGCAAGCCTAACCTCGACCGTGTGGCATTAACCCTTAACAGTTAAAAGTAGGTGTTTACTTCAAACATTTTGCATTGACTTCTCTCCCCATAGGAATACATTGCCTGCACCCCTAAATTCAACCGGAAGCCTATGTGGGTTATGAATGCTGTATGAACCTGTCATCGATGACAGTCCATCAGGCCGCTATGAGGTCTACCTGTGTCGATTCTAAGCTTCCTGGACCAACCGGAAGTGGTTAAATTCACCCTAAAAGTGTTTTGAAACACATAACCTGTCATTATGAAAATCACTGCATTCAACCCTGTGTAGATCAGTCAATTCTTAACTTAAAGACTTAAAACTCAGGATTCTGTAAGAGGCTACCTCAGTCAAGACATGTGTTTACTTATAGCTTCCTGTACCAACCGGAAGTGCCATAATTGGTGTCACAGGGGCTGTTTCGAAGGGTTAAAAAAGTCACATCTCTCCAAAACTTCATATGTGTGATTAGGCAACCCCCATGAACTGTAAATCAGTCATTTTTCCCATAAAATTTCAAAGGAAAACTAAATCACACAGACACACAACTTGGAAGGAGGGACGTATTGGGGTGCGTAGAGACAGACAGTGCCTGCAATAGTTAGCTTTGTTCGAGCTAAAAAAGAACCGTCCGACCTAGAGTTCTGAAACGTTAGAAACCTGTTCTAGACCTCAGGTCGATAGTGCGTGGTGAGTTACGTGGCTCTAGAAGGTTCTCGGACCGAGAAACAGCCTCGTACATTTGCAATGACTTCAATTCATTTTGACCATTACGAAAATGACGACATTTAGAAAAGTCTCAGAGACGCAAGACTAGGTGCATTGAAACCGGCTCGGCCCATAGAGACGGACCCCAACGTTTCTGTCCGATAGCTCATTCAAGGACCCCATAGCAAGGCATGGAAAAAAATGGATTTTCAGCACCAATTAGGGTTTTGCTCGGGCACCGAAGGACCTATCGAGCCAAAACTCGGGATTCGGGGTCGCCTCACATAGGCCTACACATAATGCTCGAACTGGACCCGCAGCTAGAACGTAACTATATGTTTTACGTTTTTATTATGTTTTAAACTGAAGGCGCTGTGAATTATGGGCCTGCTCTGACATATGTGATAGTTGGCTTCTAAATGAGTTGGAAAAAGTGGGTTTGGTGTCAATTGATATCAGTTTGGTGTCAGAATGACATCTAATTGACTGATGGACACTGACTTGCTAGTTGACTTTTGTACATTTGCAATATGTTTAAACGGAGAGGGACCATCCCCAAAATGGCATTCTGAAATCAACACAAAAAATGGCATCACCATAGACTCCAGACTGTGCCGAGTTCAACGAGACGCCCCGCTTGACCGTAGCTCGCTCTGAGTGCAGCGACCTTGAAAAAAAGAAGGCCAAAATGAAGCCTGGCCCTCAATGTCATTTGCTTTTGGGTGACAGTGAGAGAACAGTTCGGGTGAGAAGCACAATTCAACCTCAGGTACGTTCCTAAGGTCCTCCCGATCCGTGCAAGCCTAACCTCGACCGTGTGGCATTAACCCTTAACAGTTAAAAGTAGGTGTTTACTTCAAACAGTTTGCATTGACTTCTCTCCCCATAGGAATACATTGCCTGCACCCCTAAATTCAACCGGAAGCCTATGTGGGTTATGAATGCTGTATGAACCTGTCATCGATGACAGTCCATCAGGCCGCTATGAGGTCTACCTGTGTCGATTCTAAGCTTCCTGGACCAACCGGAAGTGGTTAAATTCACCCTAAAAGTGTTTTGAAACACATAACCTGTCATTATGAAAATCACTGCATTCAACCCTGTGTAGATCAGTCAATTCTTAACTTAAAGACTTAAAACTCAGGATTCTGTAAGAGGCTACCTCAGTCAAGACATGTGTTTACTTATAGCTTCCTGTACCAACCGGAAGTGCCATAATTGGTGTCACAGGGGCTGTTTCGAAGGGTTAAAAAAGTCACATCTCTCCAAAACTTCATATGTGTGATTAGGCAACCCCCATGAACTGTAAATCAGTCATTTTTCCCATAAAATTTCAAAGGAAAACTAAATCACACAGACACACAACTTGGAAGGAGGGACGTATTGGGGTGCGTAGAGACAGACAGTGCCTGCAATAGTTAGCTTTGTTCGAGCTAAAAAAGAACCGTCCGACCTAGAGTTCTGAAACGTTAGAAACCTGTTCTAGACCTCAGGTCGATAGTGCGTGGTGAGTTACGTGGCTCTAGAAGGTTCTCGGACCGAGAAACAGCCTCGTACATTTGCAATGACTTCAATTCATTTTGACCATTACGAAAATGACGACATTTAGAAAAGTCTCAGAGACGCAAGACTAGGTGCATTGAAACCGGCTCGGCCCATAGAGACGGACCCCAACGTTTCTGTCCGATAGCTCATTCAAGGACCCCATAGCAAGGCATGGAAAAAAATGGATTTTCAGCACCAATTAGGGTTTTGCTCGGGCACCGAAGGACCTATCGAGCCAAAACTCGGGATTCGGGGTCGCCTCACATAGGCCTACACATAATGCTCGAACTGGACCCGCAGCTAGAACGTAACTATATGTTTTACGTTTTTATTATGTTTTAAACTGAAGGCGCTGTGAATTATGGGCCTGCTCTGACATATGTGATAGTTGGCTTCTAAATGAGTTGGAAAAAGTGGGTTTGGTGTCAATTGATATCAGTTTGGTGTCAGAATAACATCTAATTGACTGATGGACACTGACTTGCTAGTTGACTTTTGTACATTTGCAATATGTTTAAACGGAGAGGGACCATCCCCAAAATGGCATTCTGAAATCAACACAAAAAATGGCATCACCATAGACTCCAGACTGTGCCGAGTTCAACGAGACGCCCCGCTTGACCGTAGCTCGCTCTGAGTGCAGCGACCTTGAAAAAAAGAAGGCCAAAATGAAGCCTGGCCCTCAATGTCATTTTCTTTTGGGTGACAGTGAGAGAACCATTAGGGTGAGAAGCACAATTCGACCTCAGGTACGTTCCCAAGGTCCTCCCGATCCGTGCAAGCCTAACCTCGACCGTGTGGCATTAACCCTTAACAGTTAAAAGTAGGTGTTTACTTCAAACATTTTGCATTGACTTCTCTCCCCATAGGAATACATTGCCTGCACCCCTAAATTCAACCGGAAGCCTATGTGGGTTATGAATGCTGTATGAACCTGTCATCGATGACAGTCCATCAGGCCGCTATGAGGTCTACCTGTGTCGATTCTAAGCTTCCTGGACCAACCGGAAGTGGTTAAATTCACCCTAAAAGTGTTTTGAAACACATAACCTGTCATTATGAAAATCACTGCATTCAACCCTGTGTAGATCAGTCAATTCTTAACTTAAAGACTTAAAACTCAGGATTCTGTAAGAGGCTACCTCAGTCAAGACATGTGTTTACTTATAGCTTCCTGTACCAACCGGAAGTGCCATAATTGGTGTCACAGGGGCTGTTTCGAAGGGTTAAAAAAGTCACATCTCTCCAAAACTTCATATGTGTGATTAGGCAACCCCCATGAACTGTAAATCAGTCATTTTTCCCATAAAATTTCAAAGGAAAACTAAATCACACAGACACACAACTTGGAAGGAGGGACGTATTGGGGTGCGTAGAGACAGACAGTGCCTGCAATAGTTAGCTTTGTTCGAGCTAAAAAAGAACCGTCCGACCTAGAGTTCTGAAACGTTAGAAACCTGTTCTAGACCTCAGGTCGATAGTGCGTGGTGAGTTACGTGGCTCTAGAAGGTTCTCGGACCGAGAAACAGCCTCGTACATTTGCAATGACTTCAATTCATTTTGACCATTACGAAAATGACGACATTTAGAAAAGTCTCAGAGACGCAAGACTAGGTGCATTGAAACCGGCTCGGCCCATAGAGACGGACCCCAACGTTTCTGTCCGATAGCTCATTCAAGGACCCCATAGCAAGGCATGGAAAAAAATGGATTTTCAGCACCAATTAGGGTTTTGCTCGGGCACCGAAGGACCTATCGAGCCAAAACTCGGGATTCGGGGTCGCCTCACATAGGCCTACACATAATGCTCGAACTGGACCCGCAGCTAGAACGTAACTATATGTTTTACGTTTTTATTATGTTTTAAACTGAAGGCGCTGTGAATTATGGGCCTGCTCTGACATATGTGATAGTTGGCTTCTAAATGAGTTGGAAAAAGTGGGTTTGGTGTCAATTGATATCAGTTTGGTGTCAGAATAACATCTAATTGACTGATGGACACTGACTTGCTAGTTGACTTTTGTACATTTGCAATATGTTTAAACGGAGAGGGACCATCCCCAAAATGGCATTCTGAAATCAACACAAAAAATGGCATCACCATAGACTCCAGACTGTGCCGAGTTCAACGAGACGCCCCGCTTGACCGTAGCTCGCTCTGAGTGCAGCGACCTTGAAAAAAAGAAGGCCAAAATGAAGCCTGGCCCTCAATGTCATTTTCTTTTGGGTGACAGTGAGAGAACCATTAGGGTGAGAAGCACAATTCGACCTCAGGTACGTTCCCAAGGTCCTCCCGATCCGTGCAAGCCTAACCTCGACCGTGTGGCATTAACCCTTAACAGTTAAAAGTAGGTGTTTACTTCAAACATTTTGCATTGACTTCTCTCCCCATAGGAATACATTGCCTGCACCCCTAAATTCAACCGGAAGCCTATGTGGGTTATGAATGCTGTATGAACCTGTCATCGATGACAGTCCATCAGGCCGCTATGAGGTCTACCTGTGTCGATTCTAAGCTTCCTGGACCAACCGGAAGTGGTTAAATTCACCCTAAAAGTGTTTTGAAACACATAACCTGTCATTATGAAAATCACTGCATTCAACCCTGTGTAGATCATTCAATTCTTAACTTAAAGACTTAAAACTCAGGATTCTGTAAGAGGCTACCTCAGTCAAGACATGTGTTTACTTATAGCTTCCTGTACCAACCGGAAGTGCCATAATTGGTGTCACAGGGGCTGTTTCGAAGGGTTAAAAAAGTCACATCTCTCCAAAACTTCATATGTGTGATTAGGCAACCCCCATGAACTGTAAATCAGTCATTTTTCCCATAAAATTTCAAAGGAAAACTAAATCACACAGACACACAACTTGGAAGGAGGGACGTATTGGGGTGCGTAGAGACAGACAGTGCCTGCAATAGTTAGCTTTGTTCGAGCTAAAAAAGAACTGTCCGACCTAGAGTTCTGAAATGTTAGAAACCTGTTCTAGACCTCAGGTCGATAGTGCGTGGTGAGTTACGTGGCTCTAGAAGGTTCTCGGACCGAGAAACAGCCTCGTACATTTGCAATGACTTCAATTCATTTTGACCATTACGAAAATGATGACATTTAGAAAAGTCTCAGAGACGCAAGACTAGGTGCATTGAAACCGGCTCGGCCCATAGAGACGGACCCCAACGTTTCTGTCCGATAGCTCATTCAAGGACCCCATAGCAAGGCATGGAAAAAAAGTGGATTTTCAGCACCAATTAGGGTTTTGCTCGGGCACCGAAGGACCTATCGAGCCAAAACTCGGGATTCGGGGTCGCCTCACATAGGCCTACACATAATGTTCGAACTGGACCCGCAGCTAGAACGTAACTATATGTTTTACGTTTTTATTATGTTTTAAACTGAAGGCGCTGTGAATTATGGGCCTGCTCTGACATATGTGATAGTTGGCTTCTAAATGAGTTGGAAAAAGTGGGTTTGGTGTCAATTGATATCAGTTTGGTGTAAGAATGACATCTAATTGACTGATGGACACTGACTTGCTAGTTGACTTTTGTACATTTGCAATATGTTTAAACGGAGAGGGACCATCCCCAAAATGGCATTCTGAAATCAACACAAAAAATGGCATCACCATAGACTCCAGACTGTGCCGAGTTCAACGAGACGCCCCGCTTGACCGTAGCTCGCTCTGAGTGCAGCGACCTTGAAAAAAAGAAGGCCAAAATTAAGCCTGGCCCTCAATGTCATTTGCTTTTGGGTGACAGTGAGAGAACAGTTCGGGTGAGAAGCACAATTCAACCTCAGGTACGTTCCTAAGGTCCTCCCGATCCGTGCAAGCCTAACCTCGACCGTGTGGCATTAACCCTTAACAGTTAAAAGTAGGTGTTTACTTCAAACAGTTTGCATTGACTTCTCTCCCCATAGGAATACATTGCCTGCACCCCTAAATTCAACCGGAAGCCTATGTGGGTTATGAATGCTGTATTAACCTGTCATCGATGACAGTCCATCAGGCCACTATGAGGTCTACCTGTGTCGATTCTAAGCTTCCTGGACCAACCGGAAGTGGTTAAATTCACCCTAAAAGTGTTTTGAAACACATAACCTGTCATTATGAAAATCACTGCATTCAACCCTGTGTAGATCAGTCAATTCTTAACTTAAAGACTTAAAACTCAGGATTCTGTAAGAGGCTACCTCAGTCAAGACATGTGTTTACTTATAGCTTCCTGTGCCAACCGGAAGTGCCTTTAATTGGGTCACACTGTCTGTTTTGTAGGGTTAAAAAAGTCACATCTCTCCAAAACTTCATATGTGTGACTAGGTAACCCTCCTGAACTGTAAATCAGTAATTTCTCCCAACAGATGTCAAAGAAAAGCTCTCTCACACACACACAGCAAGGATGGAGTGAAAAAAGTGCGGTGCTTAAAGACACAGAGAGCAGGCAATGGCATTACCATAATCCCTAGGCCGTGCAGAGTTCATCGAGATATCCCGCTTGACCGTAGCTCGCTCGGTCTAAGCGCAGCGACCATTAGAAAAGTAGGCCCAAAATGAAGCCTGCCCCTCAATGTCATTTGCTTTTGGGTGACAGTGAGAGAACCGTTAGGGTGAGAAGCACAATTCGACCTCAGGTACGTTCCTAAGGTCCTCCCGATCCGTGCAAGCCTAACCTCGACCGTGTGGCATTAACCCGTAACAGTTAAAAGTAGGTGTTTACTTCAGACAGTTTGCATTGACTTCTCTCCCCATAGGAATACATTGCCTGCACCCCTAAATTCAACCGGAAGCCTATGTGGGTTATGAATGCTGTATGAACCTGTCATCGATGACAGTCCATCAGGCCACTATGAGGTCTACCTGTGTCGATTCTAAGCTTCCTGGACCAACCGGAAGTGGTTAAATTCACCCTAAAAGTGTTTAGAAACACATAAAATGTCATTATGAAAATCACTGCATTCAACCCTGTGTAGATCAGTCAATTCTTAACTTAAAGACTTAAAACTCAGGATTCTGTAAGAGGCTACCTCAGTCAAGACATGTGTTTACTTATAGCTTCCTGTGCCAACCGGAAGTGCCTTTAATTGGGTCACACTGTCTGTTTTGTAGGGTTAAAAAAGTCACATCTCTCCAAAACTTCATATGTGTGACTAGGTAACCCTCCTGAACTGTAAATCAGTAATTTCTCCCAACAGATGTCAAAGAAAAGCTCTCTCACACACACACAGCAAGGATGGAGTGAAAAAAGTGTGGTGCTTAAAGACACAGAGAGCAGGCAATGGCATTACCATAATCCCTAGGCCGTGCAGAGTTCATCGAGATATCCCGCTTGACCGTAGCTCACTCGGTCTAAGCGCAGCGACCATTAGAAAAGTAGGCCCAAAATGAAGCCTGCCCCACAACGTCATTTGCTTTTGGGTGACATTGAGAGAACCGTTAGGGTGAGAAGCACAATTCGACCTCAGGTACGTTCCTAAGGTCCTCCTGATCCGTGTAAGCCTAACCTTGACCGTGTTGCATTAACCCTTAACAGTAAAACAGGGTTTTTTGATCTCACAGATTACAATGACTTCTCTCCCCATAGGAATACATTGCCTGCACCCCGAAATTCAACCTGAAGCCTATGTGGGTTATGAATGCCGTATGAACTTGTCATCGATGACAGTCCATCAGGCCACTATGAGGTCTACCTGTGTCGATTCTAAGCTTCCTGGACCAACCGGAAGTGGTTAAAATCACCCTAAAAGTGTATATCCATACAATGCCTGCAGTTTGATAGACATAGTGCATTCAACCCTGTGTAAATAAGTCAGTTCTTAACGTAAGGACTTAAAACTCAGGATTCTGTAAAAGCATACCCCAATGAGGATATGTGTTTACTTATAGCTTCCTGTGCCAACCGGAAGTGCCTTTAATTGGGTCACACTGTCAGTTTTGAAGGGTTAAAAAAGTCACATCTCTCCAAAAATTCATATGTGTGACTAGGTAACCCTCTTGAACTGTAAATCAGTCATTTCTCCCAACAGATGTCAAAGAAAAGCTCTCTCACACACACACAGCAAGGATGGAGTGAAAAAGTGCGGTGCTTAAACTTCTTGCTCCTACCTGAGACGCAGATGTCTCATCTAGACACCTGGAAATGCAAATGCGCTACGCTAAATGCTAAATGTACTCGTTAAAACTCAAACGTTCATTAAAACACACATGCAGGGTATTGAATTAAAGCTACACTCGTTGTGAATCTAGCCAACAAGTCAGATTTTTAAAATGATTTTCGGCGAAAGCATGAGAAGCTATTATCTGATAGCATGCAACACCCCAAAATACCTGAAGGGGAAGTAAACAAAAGAATTAGCGTAGCCGGCGCTACACAAAACGCAGAAATAAAATATAAAACATTCATTACCTTTGATGATATTCTTTGTTGGCACTCCTATATGTTCCATAAACATCACAATTGGGTCTTTTTCCCGATTAAATCCGTCCATGTATGCCCAAAATATCCATTTGTATAGCCTGTCTGGTTCAGGAAAAGCTCCGTTCCAAAACGCAACGTCATTTTTTAAAATTATATAAGTTGCCTATATTCTTTGACAAAACACTTCAACCTACTTTTGTAACCCAACTTTAGGTATTTGTAAACGTTAATAATCGATCAAATTGATCACTGGGCGATCTGTATTCAATAGCAGCTACTCAAGAAAACGTTGTCCTTTGTCTCTCTTCAAAAATCGATTCCTGTATGCTGGACGAAATGAAGGATCTATTTGTCATTACACAAAGGATTTTTGTCAATGAAAATGACGTTTTTGGCGACATCGTGTGGAAGTTGTAGGAACTGCAAGCTCCCTGCTATATATTTTTGCTTGCAATAAACAACCCAGAGACTGGCGGTATAATACTTTTCTGTGGTTTTTGTGACCAGGTTTTTCTTGGGATTTCGCTTGCTGTTCACCTTCTGTTTTGGGTGACAGTGAGAGAACCGTTAGGGTGAGAAGCACAATTCGACCTCAGGTACGTTTCTAAGGTCCTCCCGATCCGTGCAAGCCTAACCTCGACCGTGTGGCATTAACCCTTAACAGTTAAAAGTAGGTGTTTACTTCAAACAGTTTGCATTGACTTCTCTCCCCATAGGAATACATTGCCTGCACCCCTAAATTCAACCGGAAGCCTATGTGGGTTATGAATGCTGTATTAACCTGTCATCGATGACAGTCCATCAGGCCACTATGAGGTCTACCTGTGTCGATTCTAAGCTTCCTGGACCAACCGGAAGTGGTTAAATTCACCCTAAAAGTGTTTTGAAACACATAACCTGTCATTATGAAAATCACTGCATTCAACCCTGTGTAGATCAGTCAATTCTTAACTTAAAGACTTAAAACTCAGGATTCTGTAAGAGGCTACCTCAGTCAAGACATGTGTTTACTTATAGCTTCCTGTGCCAACCGGAAGTGCCTTTAATTGGGTCACACTGTCTGTTTTGAAGGGTTAAAAAAGTCACATCTCTCCAAAACTTCATATGTGTGACTAGGTAACCCTCCTGAACTGTAAATCAGTCATTTCTCCCAACAGATGTCAAAGAAAAGCTCTCTCACACACACACAGCAAGGATGGAGTGAAAAAGTGCGGTGCTTAAAGACACAGAGAGCAGGCAATGACATTACCATAATCCCTAGGCCGTGCAGAGTTCATCGAGATATCCCGCTTGACCGTAGCTCGCTCGGTCTAAGCGCAGCGACCATTAGAAAAGTAGGCCCAAAATGAAGCCTGCCCCACAACGTCATTTGCTTTTGGGTGACAGTGAGAGAACCGTTAGGGTGAGAAGCACAATTCGACCTCAGGTACGTTCCTAAGGTCCTCCCGATCCGTGCAAGCCTAACCTTGACCGTGTGGCATTAACCCTTAACAGTAAAACAGGGTTTTTTGATCTCACAGATGACAATGACTTCTCTCCCCATAGGAATACATTGCCTGCACCCCGAAATTCAACCTGAAGCCTATGTGGGTTATGAATGCCGTATGAACCTGTCATCGATGACAGTCCATCAGGCCACTATGAGGTCTACCTGTGTCGATTCTAAGCTTCCTGGACCAACCGGAAGTGGTTAAAATCACCCTAAAAGTGTATATCCATACAATGCCTGCAGTTTGATAGACATAGTGCATTCAACCCTGTGTAAATCAGTCAGTTCTTAACGTAAGGACTTAAAACTCAGGATTCTGTAAAAGCATACCCCAATGAGGATATGTGTTGACTTATAGCTTCCTGTCCCAACCGGAAGTGCCATAATTGGTGTCACAGGGGCTGTTTCAAAGGGTTAAAAAAGTCACATCTTTCCAAAACTTCATATGTGTGATTAGGCAACCCCCATGAACTGTAAATCAGTCATTTTTCCCATAAAATTTCAAAGGAAAACTAAATCACACAGACACACAACTTGGAAGGAGGGACGTATTGGGGTGCGTAGAGACAGACAGTGCCTGCAATAGTTAGCTTTGTTCGAGCTAAAAAAGAACTGTCCGACCTAGAGTTCTGAAATGTTAGAAACCTGTTCTAGACCTCAGGTCGATAGTGCGTGGTGAGTTACGTGGCTCTAGAAGGTTCTCGGACCGAGAAACAGCCTCGTACATTTGCAATGACTTCAATTCATTTTGACCATTACGAAAATGATGACATTTAGAAAAGTCTCAGAGACGCAAGACTAGGTGCATTGAAACCGGCTCGGCCCATAGAGACGGACCCCAACGTTTCTGTCCGATAGCTCATTCAAGGACCCCATAGCAAGGCATGGAAAAAAAGTGGATTTTCAGCACCAATTAGGGTTTTGCTCGGGCACCGAAGGACCTATCGAGCCAAAACTCGGGATTCGGGGTCGCCTCACATAGGCCTACACATAATGTTCGAACTGGACCCGCAGCCAGCTATGTTTTACGTTTTTATTATGTTTTAAACTGAAGGCGCTGTGAATTATGGGCCTGCTCTGACATATGTGATAGTTGGCTTCTAAATGAGTTGGAAAAAGTGGGTTTGGTGTCAATTGATATCAGTTTGGTGTCAGAATGACATCTAATTGACTGATGGACACTGACTTGCTAGTTGACTTTTGTACATTTGCAATATGTTTAAACGGAGAGGGACCATCCCCAAAATGGCATTCTGAAATCAACACAAAAAATGGCATCACCATAGACTCCAGACTGTGCCGAGTTCAACGAGACGCCCCGCTTGACCGTAGCTCGCTCTGAGTGCAGCGACCTTGAAAAAAAGAAGGCCAAAATTAAGCCTGGCCCTCAATGTCATTTGCTTTTGGGTGACAGTGAGAGAACAGTTCGGGTGAGAAGCACAATTCAACCTCAGGTACGTTCCTAAGGTCCTCCCGATCCGTGCAAGCCTAACCTCGACCGTGTGGCATTAACCCTTAACAGTTAAAAGTAGGTGTTTACTTCAAACAGTTTGCATTGACTTCTCTCCCCATAGGAATACATTGCCTGCACCCCTAAATTCAACCGGAAGCCTATGTGGGTTATGAATGCTGTATTAACCTGTCATCGATGACAGTCCATCAGGCCACTATGAGGTCTACCTGTGTCGATTCTAAGCTTCCTGGACCAACCGGAAGTGGTTAAATTCACCCTAAAAGTGTTTTGAAACACATAACCTGTCATTATGAAAATCACTGCATTCAACCCTGTGTAGATCAGTCAATTCTTAACTTAAAGACTTAAAACTCAGGATTCTGTAAGAGGCTACCTCAGTCAAGACATGTGTTTACTTATAGCTTCCTGTGCCAACCGGAAGTGCCTTTAATTGGGTCACACTGTCTGTTTTGTAGGGTTAAAAAAGTCACATCTCTCCAAAACTTCATATGTGTGACTAGGTAACCCTCCTGAACTGTAAATCAGTCATTTCTCCCAACAGATGTCAAAGAAAAGCTCTCTCACACACACACAGCAAGGATGGAGTGAAAAAGTGCGGTGCTTAAAGACACAGAGAGCAGGCAATGACATTACCATAATCCCTAGGCCGTGCAGAGTTCATCGAGATATCCCGCTTGACCGTAGCTCGCTCGGTCTAAGCGCAGCGACCATTAGAAAAGTAGGCCCAAAATGAAGCCTGCCCCACAACGTCATTTGCTTTTGGGTGACAGTGAGAGAACCGTTAGGGTGAGAAGCACAATTCGACCTCAGGTACGTTCCTAAGGTCCTCCCGATCCGTGCAAGCCTAACCTTGACCGTGTGGCATTAACCCTTAACAGTAAAACAGGGTTTTTTGATCTCACAGATGACAATGACTTCTCTCCCCATAGGAATACATTGCCTGCACCCCGAAATTCAACCTGAAGCCTATGTGGGTTATGAATGCCGTATGAACCTGTCATCGATGACAGTCCATCAGGCCACTATGAGGTCTACCTGTGTCGATTCTAAGCTTCCTGGACCAACCGGAAGTGGTTAAAATCACCCTAAAAGTGTATATCCATACAATGCCTGCAGTTTGATAGACATAGTGCATTCAACCCTGTGTAAATCAGTCAGTTCTTAACGTAAGGACTTAAAACTCAGGATTCTGTAAAAGCATACCCCAATGAGGATATGTGTTGACTTATAGCTTCCTGTCCCAACCGGAAGTGCCATAATTGGTGTCACAGGGGCTGTTTCAAAGGGTTAAAAAAGTCACATCTTTCCAAAACTTCATATGTGTGATTAGGCAACCCCCATGAACTGTAAATCAGTCATTTTTCCCATAAAATTTCAAAGGAAAACTAAATCACACAGACACACAACTTGGAAGGAGGGACGTATTGGGGTGCGTAGAGACAGACAGTGCCTGCAATAGTTAGCTTTGTTCGAGCTAAAAAAGAACTGTCCGACCTAGAGTTCTGAAATGTTAGAAACCTGTTCTAGACCTCAGGTCGATAGTGCGTGGTGAGTTACGTGGCTCTAGAAGGTTCTCGGACCGAGAAACAGCCTCGTACATTTGCAATGACTTCAATTCATTTTGACCATTACGAAAATGACGACATTTAGAAAAGTCTCAGAGACGCAAGACTAGGTGCATTGAAACCGGCTCGGCCCATAGAGACGGACCCCAACGTTTCTGTCCGATAGCTCATTCAAGGACCCCATAGCAAGGCATGGAAAAAAAGTGGATTTTCAGCACCAATTAGGGTTTTGCTCGGGCACCGAAGGACCTATCGAGCCAAAACTCGGGATTCGGGGTCGCCTCACATAGGCCTACACATAATGTTCGAACTGGACCCGCAGCTAGAACGTAAGTATATGTTTTACGTTTTTATTATGTTTTAAACTGAAGGCGCTGTGAATTATGGGCCTGCTCTGACATATGTGATAGTTGGCTTCTAAATGAGTTGGAAAAAGTGGGTTTGGTGTCAATTGATATCAGTTTGGTGTCAGAATGACATCTAATTGACTGATGGACACTGACTTGCTAGTTGACTTTTGTACATTTGCAATATGTTTAAACGGAGAGGGACCATCCCCAAAATGGCATTCTGAAATCAACACAAAAAATGGCATCACCATAGACTCCAGACTGTGCCGAGTTCAACGAGACGCCCCGCTTGACCGTAGCTCGCTCTGAGTGCAGCGACCTTGAAAAAAAGAAGGCCAAAATTAAGCCTGGCCCTCAATGTCATTTGCTTTTGGGTGACAGTGAGAGAACAGTTCGGGTGAGAAGCACAATTCGACCTCAGGTACGTTCCTAAGGTCCTCCCGATCCGTGCAAGCCTAACCTCGACCGTGTGGCATTAACCCTTAACAGTTAAAAGTAGGTGTTTACTTCAAACAGTTTGCATTGACTTCTCTCCCCATAGGAATACATTGCCTGCACCCCTAAATTCAACCGGAAGCCTATGTGGGTTATGAATGCTGTATGAACCTGTCATCGATGACAGTCCATCAGGCCGCTATGAGGTCTACCTGTGTCGATTCTAAGCTTCCTGGACCAACCGGAAGTGGTTAAATTCACCCTAAGAGTGTTTTGAAACACATAACCTGTCATTATGAAAATCACTGCATTCAACCCTGTGTAGATCAGTCAATTCTTAACTTAAAGACTTAAAACTCAGGATTCTGTAAAAGCATACCCCAATGAGGATATGTGTTGACTTATAGCTTCCTGTCCCAACCGGAAGTGCCATAATTGGTGTCACAGGGGCTGTTTCGAAGGGTTAAAAAAGTCACATCTTTCCAAAACTTCATATGTGTGATTAGGCAACCCCCATGAACTGAAAATCAGTCATTTTTCCCATAAAATTTCAAAGGAAAACTAAATCACACAGACACACAACTTGGAAGGAGGGACGTATTGGGGTGCGTAGAGACAGACAGTGCCTGCAATAGTTAGCTTTGTTCGAGCTAAAAAAGAACTGTCCGACCTAGAGTTCTGAAATGTTAGAAACCTGTTCTAGACCTCAGGTCGATAGTGCGTGGTGAGTTACGTGGCTCTAGAAGGTTCTCGGACCGAGAAACAGCCTCGTACATTTGCAATGACTTCAATTCATTTTGACCATTACGAAAATGATGACATTTAGAAAAGTCTCAGAGACGCAAGACTAGGTGCATTGAAACCGGCTCGGCCCATAGAGACGGACCCCAACGTTTCTGTCCGATAGCTCATTCAAGGACCCCATAGCAAGGCATGGAAAAAAAGTGGATTTTCAGCACCAATTAGGGTTTTGCTCGGGCACCGAAGGACCTATCGAGCCAAAACTCGGGATTCGGGGTCGCCTCACATAGGCCTACACATAATGTTCGAACTGGACCCGCAGCTAGAACGTAACTATATGTTTTACGTTTTTATTATGTTTTAAACTGAAGGCGCTGTGAATTATGGGCCTGCTCTGACATATGTGATAGTTGGCTTCTAAATGAGTTGGAAAAAGTGGGTTTGGTGTCAATTGATATCAGTTTGGTGTCAGAATGACATCTAATTGACTGATGGACACTGACTTGCTAGTTGACTTTTGTACATTTGCAATATGTTTAAACGGAGAGGGACCATCCCCAAAATGGCATTCTGAAATCAACACAAAAAATGGCATCACCATAGACTCCAGACTGTGCCGAGTTCAACGAGACGCCCCGCTTGACCGTAGCTCGCTCTGAGTGCAGCGACCTTGAAAAAAAGAAGGCCAAAATTAAGCCTGGCCCTCAATGTCATTTGCTTTTGGGTGACAGTGAGAGAACAGTTCGGGTGAGAAGCACAATTCGACCTCAGGTACGTTCCTAAGGTCCTCTCGATCCGTGCAAGCCTAACCTCGACCGTGTGGCATTAACCCTTAACAGTTAAAAGTAGGTGTTTACTTCAAACAGTTTGCATTGACTTCTCTCCCCATAGGAATACATTGCCTGCACCCCTGAATTCAACCGGAAGCCTATGTGGGTTATGAATGCTGTATGAACCTGTCATCGATGACAGTCCATCAGGCCGCTATGAGGTCTACCTGTGTCGATTCTAAGCTTCCTGGACCAACCGGAAGTGGTTAAATTCACCCTAAGAGTGTTTTGAAACACATAACCTGTCATTATGAAAATCACTGCATTCAACCCTGTGTAGATCAGTCAATTCTTAACTTAAAGACTTAAAACTCAGGATTCTGTAAGAGGCTACCTCAGTCAAGACATGTGTTTACTTATAGCTTCCTGTACCAACCGGAAGTGCCATAATTGGTGTCACAGGGGCTGTTTCGAAGGGTTAAAAAAGTCACATCTCTCCAAAACTTCATATGTGTGATTAGGCAACCCCCATGAACTGTAAATCAGTCATTTTTCCCATAAAATTTCAAAGGAAAACTAAATCACACAGACACACAACTTGGAAGGAGGGACGTATTGGGGTGCGTAGAGACAGACAGTGCCTGCAATAGTTAGCTTTGTTCGAGCTAAAAAAGAACCGTCCGACCTAGAGTTCTGAAACGTTAGAAACCTGTTCTAGACCTCAGGTCGATAGTGCGTGGTGAGTTACGTGGCTCTAGAAGGTTCTCGGACCGAGAAACAGCCTCGTACATTTGCAATGACTTCAATTCATTTTGACCATTACGAAAATGACGACATTTAGAAAAGTCTCAGAGACGCAAGACTAGGTGCATTGAAACCGGCTCGGCCCATAGAGACGGACCCCAATGTTTCTGTCCGATAGCCCATTCAAGGACCCCATAGCAAGGCATGGAAAAAAAGTGGATTTTCAGCACCAATTAGGGTTTTGCTCGGGCACCGAAGGACCTATCGAGCCAAAACTCGGGATTCGGGGTCGCCTCACATAGGCCTACACATAATGTTCGAACTGGACCCGCAGCTAGAACGTAACTATATGTTTTACGTTTTTATTATGTTTTAAACTGAAGGTGCTGTGAATTATGGGCCTGCTCTGACATATGTGATAGTTGGCTTCTAAATGAGTTGGAAAAAGTGGGTTTGGTGTCAATTGATATCAGTTTGGTGTCAGAATGACATCTAATTGACTGATGGACACTGACTTGCTAGTTGACTTTTGTACATTTGCAATATGTTTAAACGGAGAAGGACCATCCCCAAAATGGCATTCTGAAATCAACACAAAAAATGGCATCACCATAGACTCCAGACTGTGCCGAGTTCAACGAGACGCCCCGCTTGACCGTAGCTCGCTCTGAGTGCAGCGACCTTGAAAAAAAGAAGGCCAAAATGAAGCCTGGCCCTCAATGTCATTTGCTTTTGGGTGACAGTGAGAGAACAGTTCGGGTGAGAAGCACAATTCAACCTCAGGTACGTTCCTAAGGTCCTCTCGATCCGTGCAAGCCTAACCTCGACCGTGTGGCATTAACCCTTAACAGTTAAAAGTAGGTGTTTACTTCAAACAGTTTGCATTGACTTCTCTCCCCATAGGAATACATTGCCTGCACCCCTAAATTCAACCGGAAGCCTATGTGGGTTATGAATGCTGTATGAACCTGTCATCGATGACAGTCCATCAGGCCGCTATGAGGTCTACCTGTGTCGATTCTAAGCTTCCTGGACCAACCGGAAGTGGTTAAATTCACCCTAAGAGTGTTTTGAAACACATAACCTGTCATTATGAAAATCACTGCATTCAACCCTGTGTAGATCAGTCAATTCTTAACTTAAAGACTTAAAACTCAGGATTCTGTAAGAGGCTACCTCAGTCAAGACATGTGTTTACTTATAGCTTCCTGTACCAACCGGAAGTGCCATAATTGGTGTCACAGGGGCTGTTTCGAAGGGTTAAAAAAGTCACATCTCTCCAAAACTTCATATGTGTGATTAGGCAACCCCCATGAACTGTAAATCAGTCATTTTTCCCATAAAATTTCAAAGGAAAACTAAATCACACAGACACACAACTTGGAAGGAGGGACGTATTGGGGTGCGTAGAGACAGACAGTGCCTGCAATAGTTAGCTTTGTTCGAGCTAAAAAAGAACCGTCCGACCTAGAGTTCTGAAACGTTAGAAACCTGTTCTAGACCTCAGGTCGATAGTGCGTGGTGAGTTACGTGGCTCTAGAAGGTTCTCGGACCGAGAAACAGCCTCGTACATTTGCAATGACTTCAATTCATTTTGACCATTACGAAAATGACGACATTTAGAAAAGTCTCAGAGACGCAAGACTAGGTGCATTGAAACCGGCTCGGCCCATAGAGACGGACCCCAATGTTTCTGTCCGATAGCCCATTCAAGGACCCCATAGCAAGGCATGGAAAAAAAGTGGATTTTCAGCACCAATTAGGGTTTTGCTCGGGCACCGAAGGACCTATCGAGCCAAAACTCGGGATTCGGGGTCGCCTCACATAGGCCTACACATAATGTTCGAACTGGACCCGCAGCTAGAACGTAACTATATGTTTTACGTTTTTATTATGTTTTAAACTGAAGGTGCTGTGAATTATGGGCCTGCTCTGACATATGTGATAGTTGGCTTCTAAATGAGTTGGAAAAAGTGGGTTTGGTGTCAATTGATATCAGTTTGGTGTCAGAATGACATCTAATTGACTGATGGACACTGACTTGCTAGTTGACTTTTGTACATTTGCAATATGTTTAAACGGAGAAGGACCATCCCCAAAATGGCATTCTGAAATCAACACAAAAAATGGCATCACCATAGACTCCAGACTGTGCCGAGTTCAACGAGACGCCCCGCTTGACCGTAGCTCGCTCTGAGTGCAGCGACCTTGAAAAAAAGAAGGCCAAAATGAAGCCTGGCCCTCAATGTCATTTGCTTTTGGGTGACAGTGAGAGAACAGTTCGGGTGAGAAGCACAATTCAACCTCAGGTACGTTCCTAAGGTCCTCCCGATCCGTGCAAGCCTAACCTCGACCGTGTGGCATTAACCCTTAACAGTTAAAAGTAGGTGTTTACTTCAAACAGTTTGCATTGACTTCTCTCCCCATAGGAATACATTGCCTGCACCCCTAAATTCAACCGGAAGCCTATGTGGGTTATGAATGCTGTATGAACCTGTCATCGATGACAGTCCATCAGGCCGCTATGAGGTCTACCTGTGTCGATTCTAAGCTTCCTGGACCAACCGGAAGTGGTTAAATTCACCCTAAAAGTGTTTTGAAACACATAACCTGTCATTATGAAAATCACTGCATTCAACCCTGTGTAGATCAGTCAATTCTTAACTTAAAGACTTAAAACTCAGGATTCTGTAAGAGGCTACCTCAGTCAAGACATGTGTTTACTTATAGCTTCCTGTACCAACCGGAAGTGCCATAATTGGTGTCACAGGGGCTGTTTCGAAGGGTTAAAAAAGTCACATCTCTCCAAAACTTCATATGTGTGATTAGGCAACCCCCATGAACTGTAAATCAGTCATTTTTCCCATAAAATTTCAAAGGAAAACTAAATCACACAGACACACAACTTGGAAGGAGGGACGTATTGGGGTGCGTAGAGACAGACAGTGCCTGCAATAGTTAGCTTTGTTCGAGCTAAAAAAGAACCGTCCGACCTAGAGTTCTGAAACGTTAGAAACCTGTTCTAGACCTCAGGTCGATAGTGCGTGGTGAGTTACGTGGCTCTAGAAGGTTCTCGGACCGAGAAACAGCCTCGTACATTTGCAATGACTTCAATTCATTTTGACCATTACGAAAATGACGACATTTAGAAAAGTCTCAGAGACGCAAGACTAGGTGCATTGAAACCGGCTCGGCACATAGAGACGGACCCCAACGTTTCTGTCCGATAGCTCATTCAAGGACCCCATAGCAAGGCATGGAAAAAAAGTGGATTTTCAGCACCAATTAGGGTTTTGCTCGGGCACCGAAGGACCTATCGAGCCAAAACTCGGGATTCGGGGTCGCCTCACATAGGCCTACACATAATGCTCGAACTGGACCCGCAGCTAGAACGTAACTATATGTTTTACGTTTTTATTATGTTTTAAACTGAAGGCGCTGTGAATTATGGGCCTGCTCTGACATATGTGATAGTTGGCTTCTAAATGAGTTGGAAAAAGTGGGTTTGGTGTCAATTGATATCAGTTTGGTGTCAGAATGACATCTAATTGACTGATGGACACTGACTTGCTAGTTGACTTTTGTACATTTGCAATATGTTTAAACGGAGAGGGACCATCCCCAAAATGGCATTCTGAAATCAACACAAAAAATGGCATCACCATAGACTCCAGACTGTGCCGAGTTCAACGAGACGCCCCGCTTGACCGTAGCTCGCTCTGAGTGCAGCGACCTTGAAAAAAAGAAGGCCAAAATGAAGCCTGGCCCTCAATGTCATTTTCTTTTGGGTGACAGTGAGAGAACCGTTAGGGTGAGAAGCACAATTCGACCTCAGGTACGTTCCCAAGGTCCTCCCGATCCGTGCAAGCCTAACCTCGACCGTGTGGCATTAACCCTTAACAGTTAAAAGTAGGTGTTTACTTCAAACATTTTGCATTGACTTCTCTCCCCATAGGAATACATTGCCTGCACCCCTAAATTCAACCGGAAGCCTATGTGGGTTATGAATGCTGTATGAACCTGTCATCGATGACAGTCCATCAGGCCGCTATGAGGTCTACCTGTGTCGATTCTAAGCTTCCTGGACCAACCGGAAGTGGTTAAATTCACCCTAAAAGTGTTTTGAAACACATAACCTGTCATTATGAAAATCACTGCATTCAACCCTGTGTAGATCATTCAATTCTTAACTTAAAGACTTAAAACTCAGGATTCTGTAAGAGGCTACCTCAGTCAAGACATGTGTTTACTTATAGCTTCCTGTACCAACCGGAAGTGCCATAATTTGTGTCACAGGGGCTGTTTCGAAGGGTTAAAAAAGTCACATCTCTCCAAAACTTCATATGTGTGATTAGGCAACCCCCATGAACTGTAAATCAGTCATTTTTCCCATAAAATTTCAAAGGAAAACTAAATCACACAGACACACAACTTGGAAGGAGGGACGTATTGGGGTGCGTAGAGACAGACAGTGCCTGCAATAGTTAGCTTTGTTCGAGCTAAAAAAGAACTGTCCGACGTAGAGTTCTGAAATGTTAGAAACCTGTTCTAGACCTCAGGTCGATAGTGCGTGGTGAGTTACGTGGCTCTAGAAGGTTCTCGGACCGAGAAACAGCCTCGTACATTTGCAATGACTTCAATTCATTTTGACCATTACGAAAATGATGACATTTAGAAAAGTCTCAGAGACGCAAGACTAGGTGCATTGAAACCGGCTCGGCCCATAGAGACGGACCCCAACGTTTCTGTCCGATAGCTCATTCAAGGACCCCATAGCAAGGCATGGAAAAAAAGTGGATTTTCAGCACCAATTAGGGTTTTGCTCGGGCACCGAAGGACCTATCGAGCCAAAACTCGGGATTCGGGGTCGCCTCACATAGGCCTACACATAATGTTCGAACTGGACCCGCAGCTAGAACGTAACTATATGTTTTACGTTTTTATTATGTTTTAAACTGAAGGCGCTGTGAATTATGGGCCTGCTCTGACATATGTGATAGTTGGCTTCTAAATGAGTTGGAAAAAGTGGGTTTGGTGTCAATTGATATCAGTTTGGTGTCAGAATGACATCTAATTGACTGATGGACACTGACTTGCTAGTTGACTTTTGTACATTTGCAATATGTTTAAACGGAGAGGGACCATCCCCAAAATGGCATTCTGAAATCAACACAAAAAATGGCATCACCATAGACTCCAGACTGTGCCGAGTTCAACGAGACGCCCCGCTTGACCGTAGCTCGCTCTGAGTGCAGCGACCTTGAAAAAAAGAAGGCCAAAATGAAGCCTGGCCCTCAATGTCATTTGCTTTTGGGTGACAGTGAGAGAACAGTTCGGGTGAGAAGCACAATTCAACCTCAGGTACGTTCCTAAGGTCCTCCCGATCCGTGCAAGCCTAACCTCGACCGTGTGGCATTAACCCTTAACAGTTAAAAGTAGGTGTTTACTTCAAACAGTTTGCATTGACTTCTCTCCCCATAGGAATACATTGCCTGCACCCCTAAATTCAACCGGAAGCCTATGTGGGTTATGAATGCTGTATGAACCTGTCATCGATGACAGTCCATCAGGCCGCTATGAGGTCTACCTGTGTCGATTCTAAGCTTCCTGGACCAACCGGAAGTGGTTAAATTCACCCTAAAAGTGTTTTGAAACACATAACCTGTCATTATGAAAATCACTGCATTCAACCCTGTGTAGATCAGTCAATTCTTAACTTAAAGACTTAAAACTCAGGATTCTGTAAGAGGCTACCTCAGTCAAGACATGTGTTTACTTATAGCTTCCTGTACCAACCGGAAGTGCCATAATTGGTGTCACAGGGGCTGTTTCGAAGGGTTAAAAAAGTCACATCTCTCCAAAACTTCATATGTGTGATTAGGCAACCCCCATGAACTGTAAATCAGTCATTTTTCCCATAAAATTTCAAAGGAAAACTAAATCACACAGACACACAACTTGGAAGGAGGGACGTATTGGGGTGCGTAGAGACAGACAGTGCCTGCAATAGTTAGCTTTGTTCGAGCTAAAAAAGAACCGTCCGACCTAGAGTTCTGAAACGTTAGAAACCTGTTCTAGACCTCAGGTCGATAGTGCGTGGTGAGTTACGTGGCTCTAGAAGGTTCTCGGACCGAGAAACAGCCTCGTACATTTGCAATGACTTCAATTCATTTTGACCATTACGAAAATGACGACATTTAGAAAAGTCTCAGAGACGCAAGACTAGGTGCATTGAAACCGGCTCGGCACATAGAGACGGACCCCAACGTTTCTGTCCGATAGCTCATTCAAGGACCCCATAGCAAGGCATGGAAAAAAAGTGGATTTTCAGCACCAATTAGGGTTTTGCTCGGGCACCGAAGGACCTATCGAGCCAAAACTCGGGATTCGGGGTCGCCTCACATAGGCCTACACATAATGCTCGAACTGGACCCGCAGCTAGAACGTAACTATATGTTTTACGTTTTTATTATGTTTTAAACTGAAGGCGCTGTGAATTATGGGCCTGCTCTGACATATGTGATAGTTGGCTTCTAAATGAGTTGGAAAAAGTGGGTTTGGTGTCAATTGATATCAGTTTGGTGTCAGAATGACATCTAATTGACTGATGGACACTGACTTGCTAGTTGACTTTTGTACATTTGCAATATGTTTAAACGGAGAGGGACCATCCCCAAAATGGCATTCTGAAATCAACACAAAAAATGGCATCACCATAGACTCCAGACTGTGCCGAGTTCAACGAGACGCCCCGCTTGACCGTAGCTCGCTCTGAGTGCAGCGACCTTGAAAAAAAGAAGGCCAAAATGAAGCCTGGCCCTCAATGTCATTTTCTTTTGGGTGACAGTGAGAGAACCGTTAGGGTGAGAAGCACAATTCGACCTCAGGTACGTTCCCAAGGTCCTCCCGATCCGTGCAAGCCTAACCTCGACCGTGTGGCATTAACCCTTAACAGTTAAAAGTAGGTGTTTACTTCAAACATTTTGCATTGACTTCTCTCCCCATAGGAATACATTGCCTGCACCCCTAAATTCAACCGGAAGCCTATGTGGGTTATGAATGCTGTATGAACCTGTCATCGATGACAGTCCATCAGGCCGCTATGAGGTCTACCTGTGTCGATTCTAAGCTTCCTGGACCAACCGGAAGTGGTTAAATTCACCCTAAAAGTGTTTTGAAACACATAACCTGTCATTATGAAAATCACTGCATTCAACCCTGTGTAGATCATTCAATTCTTAACTTAAAGACTTAAAACTCAGGATTCTGTAAGAGGCTACCTCAGTCAAGACATGTGTTTACTTATAGCTTCCTGTACCAACCGGAAGTGCCATAATTTGTGTCACAGGGGCTGTTTCGAAGGGTTAAAAAAGTCACATCTCTCCAAAACTTCATATGTGTGATTAGGCAACCCCCATGAACTGTAAATCAGTCATTTTTCCCATAAAATTTCAAAGGAAAACTAAATCACACAGACACACAACTTGGAAGGAGGGACGTATTGGGGTGCGTAGAGACAGACAGTGCCTGCAATAGTTAGCTTTGTTCGAGCTAAAAAAGAACTGTCCGACGTAGAGTTCTGAAATGTTAGAAACCTGTTCTAGACCTCAGGTCGATAGTGCGTGGTGAGTTACGTGGCTCTAGAAGGTTCTCGGACCGAGAAACAGCCTCGTACATTTGCAATGACTTCAATTCATTTTGACCATTACGAAAATGATGACATTTAGAAAAGTCTCAGAGACGCAAGACTAGGTGCATTGAAACCGGCTCGGCCCATAGAGACGGACCCCAACGTTTCTGTCCGATAGCTCATTCAAGGACCCCATAGCAAGGCATGGAAAAAAAGTGGATTTTCAGCACCAATTAGGGTTTTGCTCGGGCACCGAAGGACCTATCGAGCCAAAACTCGGGATTCGGGGTCGCCTCACATAGGCCTACACATAATGTTCGAACTGGACCCGCAGCTAGAACGTAACTATATGTTTTACGTTTTTATTATGTTTTAAACTGAAGGCGCTGTGAATTATGGGCCTGCTCTGACATATGTGATAGTTGGCTTCTAAATGAGTTGGAAAAAGTGGGTTTGGTGTCAATTGATATCAGTTTGGTGTCAGAATGACATCTAATTGACTGATGGACACTGACTTGCTAGTTGACTTTTGTACATTTGCAATATGTTTAAACGGAGAGGGACCATCCCCAAAATGGCATTCTGAAATCAACACAAAAAATGGCATCACCATAGACTCCAGACTGTGCCGAGTTCAACGAGACGCCCCGCTTGACCGTAGCTCGCTCTGAGTGCAGCGACCTTGAAAAAAAGAAGGCCAAAATGAAGCCTGGCCCTCAATGTCATTTGCTTTTGGGTGACAGTGAGAGAACAGTTCGGGTGAGAAGCACAATTCAACCTCAGGTACGTTCCTAAGGTCCTCCCGATCCGTGCAAGCCTAACCTCGACCGTGTGGCATTAACCCTTAACAGTTAAAAGTAGGTGTTTACTTCAAACAGTTTGCATTGACTTCTCTCCCCATAGGAATACATTGCCTGCACCCCTAAATTCAACCGGAAGCCTATGTGGGTTATGAATGCTGTATGAACCTGTCATCGATGACAGTCCATCAGGCCGCTATGAGGTCTACCTGTGTCGATTCTAAGCTTCCTGGACCAACCGGAAGTGGTTAAATTCACCCTAAAAGTGTTTTGAAACACATAACCTGTCATTATGAAAATCACTGCATTCAACCCTGTGTAGATCAGTCAATTCTTAACTTAAAGACTTAAAACTCAGGATTCTGTAAGAGGCTACCTCAGTCAAGACATGTGTTTACTTATAGCTTCCTGTACCAACCGGAAGTGCCATAATTGGTGTCACAGGGGCTGTTTCGAAGGGTTAAAAAAGTCACATCTCTCCAAAACTTCATATGTTTGATTAGGCAACCCCCATGAACTGTAAATCAGTCATTTTTCCCATAAAATTTCAAAGGAAAACTAAATCACACAGACACACAACTTGGAAGGAGGGACGTATTGGGGTGCGTAGAGACAGACAGTGCCTGCAATAGTTAGCTTTGTTCGAGCTAAAAAAGAACCGTCCGACCTAGAGTTCTGAAACGTTAGAAACCTGTTCTAGACCTCAGGTCGATAGTGCGTGGTGAGTTACGTGGCTCTAGAAGGTTCTCGGACCGAGAAACAGCCTCGTACATTTGCAATGACTTCAATTCATTTTGACCATTACGAAAATGACGACATTTAGAAAAGTCTCAGAGACGCAAGACTAGGTGCATTGAAACCGGCTCGGCCCATAGAGACGGACCCCAACGTTTCTGTCCGATAGCTCATTCAAGGACCCCATAGCAAGGCATGGAAAAAAAGTGGATTTTCAGCACCAATTAGGGTTTTGCTCGGGCACCGAAGGACCTATCGAGCCAAAACTCGGGATTCGGGGTCGCCTCACATAGGCCTACACATAATGCTCGAACTGGACCCGCAGCTAGAACGTAACTATATGTTTTACGTTTTTATTATGTTTTAAACTGAAGGCGCTGTGAATTATGGGCCTGCTCTGACATATGTGATAGTTGGCTTCTAAATGAGTTGGAAAAAGTGGGTTTGGTGTCAATTGATATCAGTTTGGTGTCAGAATGACATCTAATTGACTGATGGACACTGACTTGCTAGTTGACTTTTGTACATTTGCAATATGTTTAAACGGAGAGGGACCATCCCCAAAATGGCATTCTGAAATCAACACAAAAAATGGCATCACCATAGACTCCAGACTGTGCCGAGTTCAACGAGACGCCCCGCTTGACCGTAGCTCGCTCTGAGTGCAGCGACCTTGAAAAAAAGAAGGCCAAAATGAAGCCTGGCCCTCAATGTCATTTTCTTTTGGGTGACAGTGAGAGAACCGTTAGGGTGAGAAGCACAATTCGACCTCAGGTACGTTCCCAAGGTCCTCCCGATCCGTGCAAGCCTAACCTCGACCGTGTGGCATTAACCCTTAACAGTTAAAAGTAGGTGTTTACTTCAAACATTTTGCATTGACTTCTCTCCCCATAGGAATACATTGCCTGCACCCCTAAATTCAACCGGAAGCCTATGTGGGTTATGAATGCTGTATGAACCTGTCATCGATGACAGTCCATCAGGCCGCTATGAGGTCTACCTGTGTCGATTCTAAGCTTCCTGGACCAACCGGAAGTGGTTAAATTCACCCTAAAAGTGTTTTGAAACACATAACCTGTCATTATGAAAATCACTGCATTCAACCCTGTGTAGATCATTCAATTCTTAACTTAAAGACTTAAAACTCAGGATTCTGTAAGAGGCTACCTCAGTCAAGACATGTGTTTACTTATAGCTTCCTGTACCAACCGGAAGTGCCATAATTTGTGTCACAGGGGCTGTTTCGAAGGGTTAAAAAAGTCACATCTCTCCAAAACTTCATATGTGTGATTAGGCAACCCCCATGAACTGTAAATCAGTCATTTTTCCCATAAAATTTCAAAGGAAAACTAAATCACACAGACACACAACTTGGAAGGAGGGACGTATTGGGGTGCGTAGAGACAGACAGTGCCTGCAATAGTTAGCTTTGTTCGAGCTAAAAAAGAACTGTCCGACGTAGAGTTCTGAAATGTTAGAAACCTGTTCTAGACCTCAGGTCGATAGTGCGTGGTGAGTTACGTGGCTCTAGAAGGTTCTCGGACCGAGAAACAGCCTCGTACATTTGCAATGACTTCAATTCATTTTGACCATTACGAAAATGACGACATTTAGAAAAGTCTCAGAGACGCAAGACTAGGTGCATTGAAACCGGCTCGGCCCATAGAGACGGACCCCAACGTTTCTGTCCGATAGCTCATTCAAGGACCCCATAGCAAGGCATGGAAAAAAAGTGGATTTTCAGCACCAATTAGGGTTTTGCTCGGGCACCGAAGGACCTATCGAGCCAAAACTCGGGATTCGGGGTCGCCTCACATAGGCCTACACATAATGTTCGAACTGGACCCGCAGCTAGAACGTAACTATATGTTTTACGTTTTTATTATGTTTTAAACTGAAGGCGCTGTGAATTATGGGCCTGCTCTGACATATGTGATAGTTGGCTTCTAAATGAGTTGGAAAAAGTGGGTTTGGTGTCAATTGATATCAGTTTGGTGTCAGAATGACATCTAATTGACTGATGGACACTGACTTGCTAGTTGACTTTTGTACATTTGCAATATGTTTAAACGGAGAGGGACCATCCCCAAAATGGCATTCTGAAATCAACACAAAAAATGGCATCACCATAGACTCCAGACTGTGCCGAGTTCAACGAGACGCCCCGCTTGACCGTAGCTCGCTCTGAGTGCAGCGACCTTGAAAAAAGAAGGCCAAAATTAAGCCTGGCCCTCAATGTCATTTGCTTTTGGGTGACAGTGAGAGAACAGTTCGGGTGAGAAGCACAATTCAACCTCAGGTACGTTCCTAAGGTCCTCCCGATCCGTGCAAGCCTAACCTCGACCGTGTGGCATTAACCCTTAACAGTTAAAAGTAGGTGTTTACTTCAAACAGTTTGCATTGACTTCTCTCCCCATAGGAATACATTGCCTGCACCCCTAAATTCAACCGGAAGCCTATGTGGGTTATGAATGCTGTATTAACCTGTCATCGATGACAGTCCATCAGGCCACTATGAGGTCTACCTGTGTCGATTCTAAGCTTCCTGGACCAACCGGAAGTGGTTAAATTCACCCTAAAAGTGTTTTGAAACACATAACCTGTCATTATGAAAATCACTGCATTCAACCCTGTGTAGATCAGTCAATTCTTAACTTAAAGACTTAAAACTCAGGATTCTGTAAGAGGCTACCTCAGTCAAGACATGTGTTTACTTATAGCTTCCTGTGCCAACCGGAAGTGCCTTTAATTGGGTCACACTGTCTGTTTTGAAGGGTTAAAAAAGTCACATCTCTCCAAAACTTCATATGTGTGACTAGGTAACCCTCCTGAACTGTAAATCAGTCATTTCTCCCAACAGATGTCAAAGAAAAGCTCTCTCACACACACACAGCAAGGATGGAGTGAAAAAGTGCGGTGCTTAAACTTCTTGCTCCTACCTGAGACGCAGATGTCTCATCTAGACACCTGGAAATGCAAATGCACTACGCTAAATGCTAAATGTACTCGTTAAAACTCAAACGTTCATTAAAACACACATGCAGGGTATTGAATTAAAGCTACACTTGTTGTGAATCTAGCCAACAAGTCAGATTTTTAAAATGATTTTCGGCGAAAGCATGAGAAGCTATTATCTGATAGCATGCAACACCCCAAAATACCTGAAGGGGACGTAAACAAAATAATTAGCGTAGCCGGCGCTACACAAAACGCAGAAATAAAATATAAAACATTCATTACCTTTGATGATATTCTTTGTTGGCACTCCTATATGTCCCATAAACATCACAATTGGGTATTTTTCCCGATTAAATCCGTCCATGTATGCCCAAAATATCCATTTGTATAGCCTGTCTGGTTCAGGAAAAGCTCCGTTCCAAAACGCAACGTCATTTTTAAAAATTATATAAGTTGCCTATATTCTTTGACAAAAACACTTCAACCTACTTTTGTAACCCAACTTTAGGTATTTGTAAACGTTAATAATCGATCAAATTGATCACTGGGCGATCTGTATTCAATAGCAGCTACTCAAGAAAACGTTGTCCTTTGTCTCTCTTCAAAAATCGATTCCTGTATGCTGGACGAAATGAAGGATCTATTTGTCATTACACAAAGGATTTCTGTCAATGAAAATGACGTTTTTGGCGACATCGTGTGGAAGTTGTAGGAACTGCAAGCTCCCTGCTATATATTTTTGCTTGCAATAAACAACTCAGAGACTGGCGGATTAATACTTTTCTGTGGTTTTTGTGACCAGGTTTTTCTTGGGATTTCGCTTGCTGTTCACCTTCTACTTTTGGGTGACAGTGAGAGAACCGTTAGGGTGAGAAGCACAATTCGACCTCAGGTACGTTTCTAAGGTCCTCCCGATCCGTGCAAGCCTAACCTCGACTGTGTGGCATTAACCCTTAACAGTTAAAAGTAGGTGTTTACTTCAAACAGTTTGCATTGACTTCTCTCCCCATAGGAATACATTGCCTGCACCCCTAAATTCAACCGGAAGCCTATGTGGGTTATGAATGCTGTATGAACCTGTCATCGATGACAGTCCATAAGGCCACTATGAGGTCGACCTGTGTCGATTCTAAGCTTCCTGGACCAACCGGAAGTGGTTAAATTCACCCTAAAAGTGTTTTGAAACACATAAAATGTCATTATGAAAATCACTGCATTCAACCCTGTGTAGATCAGTGAATTCTTAACTTAAAGACTTAAAACTCAGGATTCTGTAAGAGGCTACCTCAGTCAAGACATGTGTTTACTTATAGCTTCCTGTGCCAACCGGAAGTGCCTTTAATTGGGTCACACTGTCTGTTTTGTAGGGTTAAAAAAGTTACATCTCTCCAAAACTTCATATGTGTGACTAGGTAACCCTCCTGAACTGTAAATCAGTAATTTCTCCCAACAGATGTCAAAGAAAAGCTCTCTCACACACACACAGCAAGGATGGAGTGAAAAAAGTGCGGTGCTTAAAGACACAGAGAGCAGGCAATGGCATTACCATAATCCCTAGGCCGTGCAGAGTTCATCGAGATATCCCGCTTGACCGTAGCTCGCTCGGTCTAAGCGCAGCGACCATTAGAAAAGTAGGCCCAAAATGAAGCCTGCCCCACAACGTCATTTGCTTTTGGGTGACAGTGAGAGAACCGTTAGGGTGAGAAGCACAATTCGACCTCAGGTACGTTCCTAAGGTCCTCCCGATCCGTGCAAGCCTAACCTTGACCGTGTGGCATTAACGCTTAACAGTAAAACAGGGTTTTTTGATCTCACAGATTACAATGACCCCTCTCCCCATAGGAATACATTGCCTGCACCCCGAAATTCAACCTGAAGCCTATGTGGGTTATGAATGCCGTATGAACCTGTCATCGATGACAGTCCATCAGGCCACTATGAGGTCTACCTGTGTCGATTCTAAGCTTCCTGGACCAACCGGAAGTGGTTAAAATCACCCTAAAAGTGTATATCCATACAATGCCTGCAGTTTGATAGACATAGTGCATTCAACCCTGTGTAAATCAGTCAGTTCTTAACGTAAGGACTTAAAACTCAGGATTCTGTAAAAGCATACCCCAATGAGGATATGTGTTGACTTATAGCTTCCTGTGCCAACCGGAAGTGCCATAATTTGTGTCACAGGTGCTGTTTCAAAGGGTTAAAAAAGTCACATCTTTCCAAAACTTCATATGTGTGATTAGGCAACCCCCATGAACTGTAAATCAGTCATTTTTCCCATAAAATTTCAAAGGAAAACTAAATCACACAGACACACAACTTGGAAGGAGGGACGTATTGGGGTGCGTAGAGACAGACAGTGCCTGCAATAGTTAGTTTTGTTCGAGCTAAAAAAGAACCGTCCGACCTAGAGTTCTGAAACGTTAGAAACCTGTTCTAGACCTCAGGTCGATAGTGCGTGGTGAGTTACGTGGCTCTAGAAGGTTCTCGGACCGAGAAACAGCCTCGTACATTTGCAATGACTTCAATTCATTTTGACCATTACGAAAATGACGACATTTAGAAAAGTCTCAAAGACGCAAGACTAGGTGCATTGAAACCGGCTCGGCCCATAGAGACGGACCCCAACGTTTCTGTCCGATAGCTCATTCAAGGACCCCATAGCAAGGCATGGAAAAAAGTGGATTTTCAGCACCAATTAGGGTTTTGCTCGGGCACCGAAGGACCTATCGAGCCAAAACTCGGGATTCGGGGTCGCCTCACATAGGCCTACACATAATGTTCGAACTGGACCCGCAGCTAGAACGTAACTATGTGTTTTACGTTTTAAACTGAAGGTGCTGTGAATTATGGGCCTGCATATATATATATCACATATGTGATAGTTGGCTTCTAAATGAGTTGGAAAAAGTGGGTTTGGTGTCAATTGATATCAGTTTGGTGTCAGAATGACATCTAATTGACTGATGGACACTGACTTGCTAGTTGACTTTTGTACATTTGCAATATGTTTAAACGGAGAGGGACCATCCCCAAAATGGCATTCTGAAATCAACACAAAAAATGGCATCACCATAGACTCCAGACTGTGCCGAGTTCAACGAGACGCCCCGCTTGACCGTAGCTCGCTCTGAGTGCAGCGACCTTGAAAAAAAGAAGGCCAAAATTAAGCCTGGCCCTCAATGTCATTTTCTTTTGGGTGACAGTGAGAGAACCGTTAGGGTGAGAAGCACAATTCGACCTCAGGTACGTTCCCAAGGTCCTCCCGATCCGTGCAAGCCTAACCTCGACTGTGTGGCATTAACCCTTAACAGTTAAAAGTAGGTGTTTACTTCAAACAGTTTGCATTGAATTCTCTCCCCATAGGAATACATTGCCTGCACCCCTAAATTCAACCGGAAGCCTATGTGGGTTATGAATGCTGTATGAACCTGTCATCGATGACAGTCCATCAGGCCGCTATGAGGTCTACCTGTGTCGATTCTAAGCTTCCTGGACCAACCGGAAGTGGTTAAATTCACCCTAAAAGTGTTTTGAAACACATAACCTGTCATTATGAAAATCACTGCATTCAACCCTGTGTAGATCAGTCAATTCTTAACTTAAAGACTTAAAACTCAGGATTCTGTAAGAGGCTACCTCAGTCAAGACATGTGTTTACTTATAGCTTCCTGTACCAACCGGAAGTGCCATTAATTGGTGTCACAGGGGCTGTTTCGAAGGGTTAAAAAGTCACATCTCTCCAAAACTTCATATGTGTGATTAGGCAACCCCCATGAACTGTAAAATCAGTAATTTCTCCCAACAGATGTCAAAGAAAAGCTCTCTCACACACACACAGCAAGGATGGAGTGAAAAAAGTGCGGTGCTTAAAGACACAGAGAGCAGGCAATGGCATTACCATAATCCCTAGGCCGTGCAGAGTTCATCGAGATATCCCGCTGACCGTAGCTCGCTCGGTCTAAGCGCAGCGACCATTAGAAAAGTAGGCCCAAAATGAAGCCTGCCCCACAACGTCATTTGCTTTTGGGTGACAGTGAGAGAACCGTTAGGGTGAGAAGCACAATTCGACCTCAGGTACGTTCCTAAGGTCCTCCTGATCCGTGTAAGCCTAACCTTGACCGTGTTGCATTAACCCTTAACAGTAAAACAGGGTTTTTTGATCTCACAGATTACAATGACTTCTCTCCCCATAGGAATACATTGCCTGCACCCCGAAATTCAACCTGAAGCCTATGTGGGTTATGAATGCCGTATGAACTTGTCATCGATGACAGTCCATCAGGCCACTATGAGGTCTACCTGTGTCGATTCTAAGCTTCCTGGACGAACCGGAAGTGGTTAAAATCACCCTAAAAGTGTATATCCATACAATGCCTGCAGTTTGATAGATATAGTGCATTCAACCCTGTGTAAATCAGTCAGTTCTTAACGTAAGGACTTAAAACTCAGGATTCTGTAAAAGCATACCCCAATGAGGATATGTGTTTACTTATAGCTTCCTGTGCCAACCGGAAGTGCCTTTAATTGGGTCACACTGTCAGTTTTGAAGGGTTAAAAAAGTCACATCTCTCCAAAACTTCATATGTGTGACTAGGTAACCCTCCTGAACTGTAAATCAGTAATTTCTCCCAACAGATGTCAAAGAAAAGCTCTCTCACACACACACAGCAAGGATGGAGTGAAAAAGTGCGGTGCTTAAACTTCTTGCTCCTACCTGAGACGCAGATGTCTCATCTAGACACCTGGAAATGCAAATGCACTACGCTAAATGCTAAATGTACTCGTTAAAACTCAAACGTTCATTAAAACACACATGCAGGGTATTGAATTAAAGCTACACTCGTTGTGAATCTAGCCAACAAGTCAGATTTTTAAAATGATTTTCGGCGAAAGCATGAGAAGCTATTATCTGATAGCATGCAACACCCCAAAATACCTGAAGGGGATGTAAACAAAAGAATTAGCGTAGCCGGCGCTACACAAAACGCAGAAATAAAATATAAAACATTCATTACCTTTGATGATATTCTTTGTTGGCACTCCTATATGTTCCATAAACATCACAATTGGGTCTTTTTCCCGATTAAATCCGTCCATGTATGCCCAAAATATCCATTTGTATAGCCTGTCTGGTTCAGGAAAAGCTCCGTTCCAAAACGCAACGTCATTTTTTAAAATTATATAAGTTGCCTATATTCTTTGACAAAACACTTCAACCTACTTTTGTAACCCAACTTTAGGTATTTGTAAACGTTAATAATCGATCAAATTGATCACTGGGCGATCTGTATTCAATAGCAGCTACTCAAGAAAACGTTGTCCTTTGTCTCTCTTCAAAAATCGATTCCTGTATGCTGGACGAAATGAAGGATCTATTTGTCATTACACAAAGGATTTTGTCAATGAAAATGACGTTTTTGGCGACATCGTGTGGAAGTTGTAGGAACTGCAAGCTCCCTGCTATATATTTTTGCTTGCAATAAACAACTCAGAGACTGGCGGTATAATACTTTTCTGTGGTTTTTGTGACCAGGTTTTTCTTGGGATTTTCGCTTGCTGTTCACCTTCTGCTTTTGGGTGACAGTGAGAGAACCGTTAGGGTGAGAAGCACAATTCGACCTCAGGTACGTTTTCTAAGGTCCTCCCGATCCGTGCAAGCCTAACCTCGACCGTGTGGCATTAACCCTTAACAGTTAAAAGTAGGTGTTTACTTCAAACAGTTTGCATTGACTCTCTCCCCATAGGAATACATTGCCTGCACCCCTAAATTCAACCGGAAGCCTATGTGGGTTATGAATGCTGTATGAACCTGTCATCGATGACAGTCCATCAGGCCACTATGAGGTCTACCTGTGTCGATTCTAAGCTTCCTGGACCAACCGGAAGTGGTTAAATTCACCCTAAAATTGTTTTGAAACACATAAAATGTCATTATGAAAATCACTGCATTCAACCCTGTGTAGATCAGTCAATTCTTAACTTAAAGACTTAAAACTCAGGATTCTGTAAGAGGCTACCTCAGTCAAGACATGTGTTTACTTATAGCTTCCTGTGCCAACCGGAAGTGCCTTTAATTGGGTCACACTGTCTGTTTTGTAGGGTTAAAAAGTTACATATCTCCAAAACTTCATATGTGTGACTAGGTAACCCTCCTGAACTGTAAATCAGTAATTTCTCCCAACAGATGTCAAAGAAAAGCTCTCTCACACACACACAGCAAGGATGGATGTGAAAAAAGTGCGGTTGCTTAAAGACACAGAGAGCAGGCAATGGCATTACCATAATCCCTAGGCCGTGCAGAGTTCATCGAGATATCCCGCTTGACCGTAGCTCGCTCGGTCTAAGTGCAGCGACATTAGAAAAGTAGGCCCAAAATGAAGCCTGCCCCACAACGTCATTTGCTTTTGGGTGACAGTGAGAGAACCGTTAGGGTGAGAAGCACAATTCGACCTCAGGTACGTTCCTAAGGTCCTCCCGATCCGTGCAAGCCTAACCTTGACCGTGTGGCATTAACCCTTAACAGTAAACAGGGTTTTTTGATGTCACAGATTACAATGACCCTCTCCCCATAGGAATACATTGCCTGCACCCCGAAATTCAACCTGAAGCCTATGTGGGTTATGAATGCCGTATGAACCTGTCATCGATGACAGTCCATCAGGCCACTATGAGGTCTACCTGTGTCGATTCTAAGCTTCCTGGACCAACCGGAAGTGGTTAAAATCACCCTAAAAGTGTATATCCATACAATGCCTGCAGTTTGATAGACATAGTGCATTCAACCCTGTGTAAATCAGTCAGTTCTTAACGTAAGGACTTAAAACTCAGGATTCTGTAAAAGCATACCCCAATGAGGATATGTGTTTACTTATAGCTTCCTGTGCCAACCGGAAGTGCCTTTAATTGGGTCACACTGTCAGTTTTGAAGGGTTAAAAAAGTCACATCTCTCCAAAACTTCATATGTGTGACTAGGTAACCCTCCTGAACTGTAAATCAGTAATTTCTCCCAACAGATGTCAAAGAAAAGCTCTCTCACACACACACAGCAAGGATGGAGTGAAAACGTGCGGTGCTTAAACTTCTTGCTCCTACCTGAGACGCAGATGTCTCATCTAGACACCTGGAAATGCAAATGCACTACGCTAATGCTAATTGTACTCGTTTAAAACTCAAACGTTCATTAAACACACATGCAGGGTATGAATTAAAGCTACACTTGTTGTGAATCTAGCCAACAAGTCAGATTTTTAAACTGTATTTTCGGCGGAAAGCATGAGGAAGCTATATCTGATAGCATGCAACACCCAAAATACCTGAAGGGGACGTAAACAAAATAATTAGCGTAGCCGGCGCTACACAAAACGCAGAAATAAAATAAAAACATTCATTACCTTTGATGATATTCTTTGTTGGCACTCCTATATGTTCCATAAACATCACAATTGGGTCTTTTTTCCCGATTAAATCCGTCCCATGTATGCCCAAAATATCCATTTGTATAGCCTGTCTGGTTCAGGAAAAGCTCCGTCCCAAAAGCAACGTCATTTTTTAAAATTATATAAGTTGCCTATATTCTTTGACAAAACACTTCAACCTACTTTGTAACCCAACTTTAGGTATTTGTAAACGTTAATAATTCGATCAAATTGATCACTGGGCGATCTGTATTCAATAGCAGCTACTCAAGAAAACGTTGTCCTTTGTCTCTCTTCAAAAATCGATTCCTGTATGCTGGACGAATGAAGGATCTTATTTGTCATTACACAAAGGATTTTTGTCAATGAAAATGACGTTTTTGGCGAACATCGTGTGGAAGTTGTAGGAACTGCAAGCTCCCTGCTATATATTTTTGCTTGCAATAAACAACTCAGAGACTGGCGGTAAATACTTTCTGTGGTTTTGTGACCAGGTTTTTCTTGGGATTTCGCTTGCTGTTCACCTGTCCTGCTTTTGGGTGACAGTGAGAGAACCGTTAGGGTGAGAAGCACAATTCGACCTCAGGTACGTTTCCTAAGGTCCTCCCGATCCGTGCAAGCCTAACCTCGACGTGTGGCATTAACCCTTAACAGTTAAAAGTAGGTGTTACTTCAAACAGTTTGCATTGACTTCTCTCCCCATAGGAATACATTGCCTGCACCCCTAAATTCAACCGGAAGCCTATTGTGGTTATGAATGCTGTATGAACCTGTCATCGATGACAGTCCATCAGGCCACTATGAGGTCTACCTGTGTCGATTCTAAGCTTCCTGGACCAACCGGAAGTGGTTAAATTCACCCTAAAAGTGTTTTGAAACACATAACCTGTCATTATGAAAATCACTGCATTCAACCCTGTGTAGATCATTCAATTCTTGACTTAAAGACTTAAAACTCAGGATTCTGTAAGAGGCTACCTCAGTCAAGACATGTGTTTACTTTATAGCTTCCTGTACCAACCGGAAGTGCCATAATTGGTGTCACAGGGGCTGTTTCGACGGGTTAAAAGTCACATCTCTCCAAAACTTCATATGTGTGATTAGGCAACCCCCATGAACTGTAAATCAGTCATTTTTCCCATAAAATTTCAAAGGAAAACTAAATCACACAGACACACAACTTGGAAGGAGGGACGTATTGGGGTGCGTAGAGACAGACAGTGCCTGCAATAGTTAGCTTTGTTCGAGCTAAAAAGAACCGTCCGACCTAGAGTTCTGAAACGTTTAGAAACCTGTTCTAGACCTCAGGTCGATAGTGCGTGGTGAGTTACGTGGCTCTAGAAGGTTCTCGGACCGAGAAACAGCCTCGTACATTTGCAATGACTTCAATTCATTTTGACCATTACGAAAATGACGACATTTAGAAAAGTCTCAGAGGACGCAAGACTAGGTGCATTGAAACCGGCTCGGCCCATAGAGACGGACCCCAACGTTTCTGTCCGATAGCTCATTCAAGGACCCCATAGCAAGGCATGGAAAAAAAGTGGATTTTCAGCACCAATTAGGGGTTTTGCTCGGGCACCGAAGGACCTATCGAGCCAAAACTCGGGATTCGGGGTCGCCTCACATAGGCCTACACATAATGTTCGAACTGGACCCGACAGCTAGAACGTAACTATATGTTTACGTTTTTATTATGTTTTTAAACTGAAGGCGCTGTGAATTATGGGCCTGCTCTGACATATGTGATAGTTGGCTTCTAAATGAGTTGGAAAAAGTGGGTTGGTGTCAATTGATATCAGTTGGTGTCAGAATGACATCTAATGACTGATGGACACTGACTTGCTAGTTGACTTTTGTACATTTGCAATATGTTAAACGGAGAGGGACCATCCCAAAATGGCATTCTGAAATCAACACAAAAAATGGCATCACCATAGACTCCAGACTGTGCGAGTTCAACGAGACGCCCCGCTTGACCGTAGCTCGCTCTGAGTGCAGCGACCTTGAAAAAAAGAAGGCCAAAATAAGCCTGGCCCTCAATGTCATTTGCTTTTGGGTGACAGTGAGAGAACAGTTCGGGTGAGAAGCACAATTCGACCTCAGGTACGTTCCCAAGGTCCCTCCCGATCCGTGCAAGCCAACCTCGACTGTGTGCATTAACCCTTAACAGTTAAAAGTAGGTGTTTACTTCAAACATTTTGCATTGACTTCTCTCCCCTTAGGAATACATTGCCTGCACCCCTAAATTCAACCGGAAAGCCTATGTGGTTATGAATGCTGTATGAACCTGTCATCGATGACAGTCCATCAGGCCGCTATGAGGTCTACCTGTGTCGATTCTAAGCTTCTGGACCAACCGGAAGTGGTTAAATTCACCCTAAAAGTGTTTTGAAACACATAACTGTCATTATGAAAATCACTGCATTCAACCCTGTGTAGATCAGTCAATTTAACTTAAAGACTTAAAACTCAGGATTCTGTAAGAGGCTACCTCAGTCAAGACATGTGTTTACTTATAGCTTCCTGTACCAACCGGAAGTGCCATAATTGGTGTCACAGGGGCTGTTTCGAAGGGTTAAAAAAGTCACATCTCTCCAAAACTTCATATGTGTGATTAGGCAACCCCCATAACTGTAAATCAGTCATTTTTCCCATAAAATTTCAAAGGAAAACTAAATCACACAGACACACAACTTGGAAGGAGGGACGTATTGGGGTGCGTAGAGACAGACAGTGCCTGCAATAGTTAGCTTTGTTCGAGCTAAAAAAAAGAACCGTCCGACCTAGAGTTCTGAAACGTTAGAAACCTGTTCTAGACCTCAGGTCGATAGTGCGTGGTGAGTTACGTGGCTCTAGAAGGTTCTCGGACCGAGAAACAGCCTCGTACATTTGCAATGACTTCAATTCATTTTGACCATTACGAAAATGACGACATTTAGAAAAGTCTCAGAGACGCAAGACTAGGTGCATTGAAACCGGCTCGGCCCATAGAGACGGACCCCAACGTTTCTGTCCGATAGCTCATTCAAGGACCCCATAGCAAGGCATGGAAAAAAAGTGGATTTTCAGCACCAATTAGGGTTTTGCTCGGGCACCGAAGGACCTATCGAGCCAAAACTCGGGATTCGGGGTCGCCTCACATAGGCCTACACATAATGTTCGAACTGGACCCGCAGCTAGAACGTAACTATATGTTTTACGTTTTTATTATGTTTTAAACTGAAGGCGCTGTGAATTATGGGCCTGCTCTGACATATGTGATAGTTGGCTTCTAAATGAGTTGGAAAAAGTGGTTTGGTGTCAATTGATATCAGTTTGGTGTCAGAATGACATCTAATTGACTGATGGACACTGACTTGCTAGTTGACTTTTGTACATTTGCAATATGTTTAAACGGAGAGGGACCATCCCCAAAATGGCATTCTGAAATCAACACAAAAAATGGCATCACCATAGACTCCAGACTGTGCCGAGTTCAACGAGACGCCCCGCTTGACCGTAGCTCGCTCTGAGTGCAGCGACCTTGAAAAAAAGAAGGCCAAAATGAAGCCTGGCCCTCAATGTCATTTTCTTTTGGGTGACAGTGAGAGAACCGTTAGGGTGAGAAGCACAATTCGACCTCAGGTACGTTCCCAAGGTCCTCCCGATCCGTGCAAGCCTAACCTCGACCGTGTGGCATTAACCCTTAACAGTTAAAAGTAGGTGTTTACTTCAAAACATTTGCATTGACTTCTCTCCCCATAGGAATACATTGCCTGCACCCCTAAATTCAAACGGAAGCCTATGTGGGTTATGAATGCTGTATGAACCTGTCATCGATGACAGTCCATCAGGCCGCTATGAGGTCTACCTGTGTCGATTCTAAGCTTCTGGACCAACCGGAAGTGGTTAAATTCACCCTAAAAGTGTTTTGAAACACATAACCTGTCATTATGAAAATCACTGCATTCAACCCTGTGTAGATCAGTCAATTCTTAACTAAAGACTTAAAACTCAGGATTCTGTAAGAGGCTACCTCAGTCAAGACATGTGTTACTTATAGCTTCCTGTACAACCGGAAGTGCCATAATTGGTGTCACAGGGCTGTTTCGAAGGGTTAAAAAAGTCACATCTCTCCAAAACTTCATATGTGTGATTAGGCAACCCCCATGAACTGTAAATCAGTCATTTTCCCATAAAAATTCAAAGGAAAACTAAATCACACAGACACACAACTTGGGAAGGAGGGACGTATTGGGGTGCGTAGAGACAGACAGTGCCTGCAATAGTTAGCTTTGTTCGAGCTAAAAAAGAACCGTCCGACCTAGAGTTCTGAAACGTTAGAAACCTGTTCTAGACTCAGGTCGATAGTGCGTGGTGAGTTACGTGGCTCTAGAAGGTTCTCGGACCGAGAAACAGCCTCGTACATTTGCAATGACTTCAATTCATTTTGACCTACGAAAATGACGACATTTAGAAAAGTCTCAGAGACGCAAGACTAGGTGCATTGAAACCGGCTCGGCCCATAGAGACGGACCCCAACGTTTCTGTCCGATAGCTCATTCAAGGACCCCATAGCAAGGCATGGAAAAAAAGTGGATTTTCAGCACCAATTAGGGTTTTGCTCGGGCACCGAAGGACCTATCGAGCCAAAACTCGGGATTCGGGGTCGCCTCACATAGGCCTACACATAATGTTCGAACTGGACCCGCAGCTAGAACGTAACTATATGTTTTACGTTTTTATTATGTTTTAAACTGAAGGCGCTGTGAATTATGGGCCTGCTCTGACATATGTGATAGTTGGCTTCTAAATGAGTTGGAAAAAGTGGGTTTGGTGTCAATTGATATCAGTTTGGTGTCAGAATGACATCTAATTGACTGATGGACACTGACTTGCTAGTTGACTTTTGTACATTTGCAATATGTTTAAACGGAGAGGGACCATCCCCAAAATGGCATTCTGAAATCAACACAAAAAATGGCATCACCATAGACTCCAGACTGTGCCGAGTTCAACGAGACGCCCCGCTTGACCGTAGCTCGCTCTGAGTGCAGCGACCTTGAAAAAAAGAAGGCCAAAATGAAGCCTGGCCCTCAATGTCATTTTTTTGGGTGACAGTGAGAGAACCGTTAGGGTGAGAAGCACAATTCGACCTCAGGTACGTTCCTAAGGTCCTCCCGATCCGTGCAAGCTAACCTCGACGTGTGGCATTAACCCTTAACAGTTAAAAGTAGGTGTTTACTTCAAACATTTGCATTGACTTCTCTCCCCATAGGAATACATTGCCTGCACCCTAAATTCAAACGGAAGCCTATGTGGGTTATGAATGCTGTATGAACCTGTCATCGATGACAGTCCATCAGGCCGCTATGAGGTCTACCTGTGTCGATTCTAAGCTTCCTGGACCAACCGGAAGTGTGTTAAATTCACTAAAAGTGTTTTGAAACACATAACCTGTCATTATGAAAATCACTGCATTCAACCCTGTGTAGATCAGTCAATTCTTAACTTAAAGACTTAAAACTCAGGATTCTGTAAGAGGCTACCTCAGTCAAGACATGTGTTTACTTATAGCTTCCTGTACCAACCGGAAGTGCCATAATTGGGTCACAGGGGCTGTTTCGAAGGGTTAAAAAAGTCACATCTCTCCAAAACTTCATATGTGTGATTAGGCAACCCATGAACTGTAAATCAGTCATTTTTCCCATAAAATTTCAAAGGAAAACTAAATCACACAGACACACAACTTGGAAGGAGGGACGTATTGGGGTGCGTAGAGACAGACAGTGCCTGCAATAGTTAGCTTTGTTCGAGCTAAAAAAAGAACCGTCCGACCTAGAGTTCTGAAACGTTAGAGAAACCTGTTCTAGACCTCAGGTCGATAGTGCGTGGTGAGTTACGTGGCTCTAGAAGGTTCTCGGACCGAGAAACAGCCTCGTACATTTGCAATGACTTCAATTCATTTTGACCATTACGAAATGACGACATTTAGAAAAGTCTCAGAGACGCAAGACTAGGTGCATTGAAACCGGCTCGGCCCATAGAGACGGACCCCAACGTTTCTGTCCGATAGCTCATTCAAGGACCCCATAGCAAGGCATGGAAAAAAAGTGGATTTTCAGCACCAATTAGGTTTTGCTCGGGCACGAAGGACCTATCGAGCCAAAACTCGGGATTCGGGGTCGCCTCACATAGGCCTACACATAATGTTCGAACTGGACCCGCAGCTAGAACGTAACTATATGTTTTACGTTTTTATTATGTTTTAAACTGAAGGCGCTGTGAATTATGGGCCTGCTCTGACATATGTGATAGTTGCTTCTAAATGAGTTGGAAAAAGTGGGTTTGGTGTCAATTGATATCAGTTTGGTGTCAGAATGACATCTAATTGACTGATGGGACACTGACTTGCTAGTTGACTTTTGTACATTTGCAATATGTTTAAACGGAGAGGGACCATCCCCAAAATGGCATTCTGAAATCAACACAAAAAATGGCATCACCATAGACTCCAGACTGTGCCGAGTTCAACGAGACGCCCGCTTGACCGTAGCTCGCTCTGAGTGCAGCGACTTGAAAAAAAGAAGGCCAAAATGAAGCCTGGCCCTCAATGTCATTTTCTTTTGGGTGACAGTGAGAGAAACGTTAGGGTGAGAAGCACAATTCGACCTCAGGTACGTTCCAAGGTCCTCCGATCCGTGCAAGCCTAACCTCGACCGTGTGGCATTAACCCTTAACAGTTAAAAGTAGGTGTTTACTTCAAACATTTTGCATTGACTTCTCTCCCCATAGGAATACATTGCCTGCACCCTAAATTCAACCGGAAGCCTATGTGGGTATGAATGCTGTATGAACCTGTCATCGATGACAGTCCATCAGGCCGCTATGAGGTCTACCTGTGTCGATTCTAAGCTTCCTGGACCAACCGGAAGTGGTTAAATTCACCCTAAAAGTGTTTTGAAAACACATAACCTGTCATTATGAAAATCACTGCATTCAACCCTGTGTAGATCAGTCAATTCTTAACTTAAAGACTTAAAACTCAGGATTCTGTAAGAGGCTACCTCAGTCAAGACATGTGTTTACTTATAGCTTCCTGTACCAACCGGAAGTGCCATAATTGGTGTCACAGGGGCTGTTTCGAAGGGTTAAAAAAGTCACATCTCTCCAAAACTTCATATGTGTGATTAGGCAACCCCCATGAACTGTAAATCAGTCATTTTCCCATAAAATTTCAAAGGAAAACTAAATCACACAGACACACAACTTGGAAGGAGGGACGTATTGGGGTGCGTAGAGACAGACAGTGCCTGCAATAGTTAGCTTTGTTCGAGCTAAAAAAAGAACCGTCCGACCTAGAGTTCTGAAACGTTAGAAACCTGTTCTAGACCTCAGGTCGATAGTGCGTGGTGAGTTACGTGGCTCTAGAAGGTTCTCGGACCGAGAAACAGCCTCGTACATTTGCAATGACTTCAATTCATTTTGACCATTACGAAAATGACGACATTTAGAAAAGTCTCAGAGACGCAAGACTAGGTGCATTGAAACCGGCTCGGCCCATAGAGACGGACCCCAACGTTTCTGTCCGATAGCTCATTCAAGGACCCCATAGCAAGGCATGGAAAAAAAGTGGATTTTCAGCACCAATTAGGGTTTTGCTCGGGCACCGAAGGACCTATCGAGCCAAAACTCGGGATTCGGGGTCGCCTCACATAGGCCTACACATAATGTTCGAACTGGACCCGCAGCTAGAACGTAACTATATGTTTTACGTTTTTATTATGTTTTAAACTGAAGGCGCTGTGAATTATGGGCCTGCTCTGACATATGTGATAGTTGGCTTCTAAATGAGTTGGAAAAAGTGGGTTTTGGTGTCAATTGATATCAGTTTGGTGTCAGAATGACATCTAATTGACTGATGGACACTGACTTGCTAGTTGACTTTTGTACATTTGCAATATGTTTTAAACGGGAGAGGGACCATCCCCAAAATGGCATTCTGAAATCAACACAAAAAATGGCATCACCATAGACTCCAGACTGTGCCGAGTTCAACGAGACGCCCCGCTTGACGTAGCTCGCTCTGAGTGCAGCGACCTTGAAAAAAAGAAGGCCAAAATGAAGCCTGGCCCTCAATGTCATTTCTTTTGGGTGACAGTGAGAGAACCGTTAGGGTGAGAAGCACAATTCGACCTCAGGTACGTTCCCAAGGTCCTCCCGATCCGTGCAAGCCTAACTCGACCGTGTGGCATTAACCCTTAACAGTTAAAAGTAGGTGTTTACTTCAAACATTTTGCATTGACTTCTCTCCCCATAGGAATACATTGCCTGCACCCCTAAATTCAACCGGAAGCCTAGTGGGTTATGAATGCTGTATGAACCTGTCATCGATGACAGTCCATCAGGCCGCTATGAGGTCTACCTGTGTCGATTCTAAGCTTCCTGGACCAACCGGAAGTGGTTAAATTCACCCTAAAAGTGTTTTGAAAACACATAACCTGTCATTATGAAAATCACTGCATTCAACCCTGTGTAGATCATTCAATTCTTAACTTAAAGACTTAAAACTCAGGATTCTGTAAGAGGCTACCTCAGTCAAGACATGTGTTTACTTATAGCTTCCTGTACCAACCGGAAGTGCCATAATTGGTGTCACAGGGGCTGTTTCGAAGGGTTAAAAAAGTCACATCTTTCCAAAACTTCATATGTGTGATTAGGCAACCCCCATGAACTGTAAATCAGTCATTTTCCCATAAAATTTCAAAGGAAAACTAAATCACACAGACACACAACTTGGAAGGAGGGACGTATTGGGGTGCGTAGAACAGACAGTGCCTGCAATAGTTAGCTTTGTTCGAGCTAAAAAAGAACTGTCCGACCTAGAGTTCTGAAATGTTAGAAACCTGTTCTAGACCTCAGGTCGATAGTGCGTGGTGAGTTACGTGGCTCTAGAAGGTTCTCGGACCGAGAAACAGCCTCGTACATTTGCAATGACTTCAATTCATTTGACCATTACGAAAATGACGACATTTAGAAAAGTCTCAGAGACGCAAGACTAGGTGCATTGAAACCGGCTCGGCCATAGAGACGGACCCAACGTTTCTGTCCGATAGCTCATTCAAGGACCCCATAGCAAGGCATGGAAAAAAAGTGGATTTTCAGCACCAATTAGGGTTTTGCTCGGGCACCGAAGGACCTATCGAGCCAAAACTCGGGATTCGGGGTCGCCTCACATAGGCCTACACATAATGTTCGAACTGGACCCGCAGCTAGAACGTAACTATATGTTTTACGTTTTATTATGTTTTAAACTGAAGGCGCTGTGAATTATGGGCCTGCTCTGACATATGTGATAGTTGGTCTAAATGAGTTGGAAAAAGTGGGTTTGGTGTCAATGATATCAGTTTGGTGTCAGAATGACATCTAATTGACTGATGGACACTGACTTGCTAGTTGACTTTTGTACATTTGCAATAGTTTAAACGGAGAGGGACCATCCCAAAATGGCATTCTGAAATCAACACAAAAAAATGGCATCACCATAGACTCCAGACTGTGCCGAGTTCAACGAGACGCCCCGCTTGACCGTAGCTCGCTCTGAGTGCAGCGACCTTGAAAAAAAGAAGGCCAAAATGAAGCCTGGCCCTCAATGTCATTTTTTTGGGTGACAGTGAGAGAACCGTTTAGGGTGAGAAGCACAATTCGACCTCAGGTACGTTCCCAAGGTCCTCCCGATCCGTGCAAGCCTAACTCGACCGTGTGGCATTAACCCTTAACAGTTAAAAGTAGGTGTTTACTTCAAACATTTTGCATGACTTCTCTCCCCATAGGAATACATTGCCTGCACCCCTAAATTCAACCGGAAGCCTATGTGGGTTATGAATGCTGTATGAACCTGTCATCGATGACAGTCCATCAGGCCGCTATGAGGTCTACCTGTGTCGATTCTAAGCTTCCTGGACCAACCGGAAGTGGTTAAATTCACCCTAAAAGTGTTGAAACAACATAACCTGTCATTTGAAAATCACTGCATTCAACCCTGTGTAGATCAGTCAATTCTTAACTTAAAGACTTAAAACTCAGGATTCTGTAAGAGGCTACCTCAGTCAAGACATGTGTTTACTTATAGCTTCCTGTACCAACCGGAAGTGCCTAATTGGTGTCACAGTGGCTGTTTCGAAGGGTTAAAAAAAGCACATCTCTCCAAAACTTCATATGTGTGATTAGGCAACCCCATGAACTGTAAATCAGTCATTTTTCCCATAAAATTTCAAAGGAAAACTAAATCACACAGACACACAACTTGGAAGGAGGGACGTATTGGGTGCGTAGAGACAGACAGTGCCTGCAATAGTTAGCTTTGTTCGAGCTAAAAAGAACCGTCCGACCTAGAGTTCTGAAACGTTAGAAACCTGTTCTAGACCTCAGGTCGATAGTGCGTGGTGAGTTACGTGGCTCTAGAAGGTTCTCGGACCGAGAAACAGCCTCGTAATTTGCAATGACTTCAATTCATTTGGGACCATTACGAAAATGACGACATTTGAAAAGTCTCAGAGACGCAAGACTAGGTGCATTGAAACCGGCTCGGCCCATAGAGACGGACCCCAACGTTTCTGTCCGATAGCTCATTCAAGGACCCCATAGCAAGGCATGGAAAAAAAAGTGGTTTTCAGCACCAATTAGGGTTTTGCTAGGGCACCGAAGGACCTATCGAGCCAAAACTCGGGATTCGGGGGTCGCCTCACATAGGCCTAAACATAATGTTCGAACTGGACCCGCAGCTAGAACGTAACTATATGTTTACGTTTTATTATGTTTAAACTGAAGGCGCTGTGAATTATGGGCCTGCTCTGACATATGTGATAGTTGGCTTCTAAATGAGTGGAAAAAGTGGGTTGGTGTCAATTGATATCAGTTTGGTGTCAGAATGACATCTAATTGACTGATGGACACTGACTTGCTAGTTGGACTTTTGTACATTTGCAATAGTTTAAACGGAAGAGGGACCATCCCCAAAAGCATTCTGAAATCAAACACAAAAAATGGCATCACCATAGACTCCAGACTGTGCCGAGTTCAACGAGACGCCCCGCTTGACCGTAGCTCGCTCTGAGTGCAGCGACCTTGAAAAAAGAAGGCCAAATGAAGCCTGGCCCTCAATGTCATTTGCTTTTGGGTGACAGTGAGAGGACCGTTAGGGTGAGAAGCACAATTCGACCTCAGGTACGTTCCAAGGTCCTCCCGATCCGTGCAAGCCTAACCTCGACTGTGTGGCATTAACCCTTAACAGTTAAAAGTAGGTGTTTACTTCAAACATTTTGCATTGACTTCTCTCCCCATAGGAATACATTGCCTGCACCCCTAATTCAACCGGAAGCCTATGTGGGTTATGAATGCTGTATGAACCTGTCATCGATGACAGTCCATCAGGCCGCTATGAGGTCTACCTGTGTCGATTCTAAGCTTCCTGGACCAACCGGAAGTGGTTAAATTCACCCTAAAAGTGTTGAAACACATAACCTGTCATTATGAAAAATCACTGCATTCAACCCTGTGTAGATCAGTCAATTCTTAACTTAAAGACTTAAAACTCAGGATCTGTAAGAGGCTACCTCAGTCAAGACATGTGTTTACTTATAGCTTCCTGTACAACCGGAAGTGCCATAATTGGTGTCACAGGGGCTGTTTCAAAGGGTTAAAAAGTCACATCTTTCCAAAACTTCATATGTGTGATTAGGCAACCCCATGAACTGTAAATCAGTCATTTTTCCCATAAAATTTCAAAGGAAAACTAAATCACACAGACACACAACTTGGAAGGAGGAGTATTGGGGTGCGTAGAGACAGACAGTGCCTGCAATAGTTAGCTTTGTTCGAGCTAAAAAAGAACTGTCCGACCTAGAGTTCTGAAATGTTAGAAACCTGTTCTAGACCTCAGGTCGATAGTGCGTGGTGAGTTACGTGGCTCTAGAAGGTTCTCGGACCGAGAAACAGCCTCGTACATTTGCAATGACTTCAATTCATTTGACCATTACGAAAATGACGACATTTAGAAAGTCTCAGAGACGCAAGACTAGGTGCATTGAAACCGGCTCGGCCCATAGAGACGGACCCCAATGTTTCTGTCCGATAGCTCATTCAAGGACCCCATAGCAAGGCATGGAAAAAAAGTGGATTTTCAGCACCAATTAGGGTTTGCTCGGCACCGAAGGACCTATCGAGCCAAAACTCGGGATTCGGGGTCGCCTCACATAGGCCTAACATAATGTTCGAACTGGACCCGCAGCTAGAACGTAACAATATGTTTTACGTTTTTATATGTTTTAAACTGAAGGTGCGTGGATTATGGGCCTGCTCGACATAGTGATAGTTGGCTTCTAAATGAGTTGGAAAAGTGGGTTTGGTGTCAATTGATATCAGTTTGGTGTCAGAATGACATCTAATGACTGATGGACACTGACTTGCTAGTTGACTTTTGTACATTTGCAATATGTTTAAACGGAGAGGGACCATCCCCAAATGGCATTCTGAAATCAACACAAAAATGGCATCACCATAGACTCCAGACTGTGCCGAGTTCAACGAGACGCCCCGCTTGACCGTAGCTCGCTCTGAGTGCAGCGACCTTGAAAAAAGAAGGCCAAAATGAAGCTGGCCCTCAATGTCATTTTCTTTTTGGGTGACAGTGAGAGGACCGTTAGGGTGAGAAGCACATTCGACCTCAGGTACGTTCCAAGGTCCTCCCGATCCGTGCAAGCCTAACCTCGACTGTGTGGCATTAACCCTTAACAGTTAAAAGTAGGTGTTACTTCAAACATTTGCATTGACTCTCTCCCCATAGGAATACATTGCCTGACCCCTAAATTCACCGGAAGCCTATGTGGGTTATGAATGCTGTATGAACCTGTCATCGATGACAGTCCATCAGGCCGCTATGAGGTCTACCTGTGTCGATTCTAAGCTTCCTGGCCCAACCGGAAGTGGTTAAATTCACCCTAAAAGTGTTGAAAAACACATAACCTGTCATTATGAAAATCACTGCATTCAACCCTGTGTAGATCATTCAATTCTTAACTTAAAGACTTAAAAATCAGGATTCTGTAAGAGGCTACCTCAGTCAAGACATGTGTGTACTTATAGCTTCCTGTACCAACCGGAAGTGCCATAATTGGTGTCACGGGCTGTTTCAAAGGGTTAAAAAAGTCACATCTTTCCAAAAACTTCAATGTGTGATTAGGCAACCCCATGAACTGTAAATCAGGTATTGTTCATAAAATTTCAAAGGAAAACTAAATCACACAGACACACAAATGGAAGGAGGGACGTTTTGGGGTGCGTAGAGACAGACAGTGCCTGCAATAGTTAGCTTTGTTCGAGCTAAAAAAGAACTGTCCGACCTAGAGTCTGAAATGTTAGAAACCTGTTCTAGACCTCAGGTCGATAGTGCGTTGGTGAGTTAAGTGGCTCTAGAAGGTTCTGGACCGAGAAACAGCCTCGTACATTTGCAATGACT
>NW_023493928.1:0-87812 GCF_013265735.2 Oncorhynchus mykiss | reverse complement strand
CAATCCAAACATGATTTTAGACTTGTTTATATGGAAAAGTGGTTATTTCTGTAGTTTAATTGCTGAAAAGTGGTTATTTCTGTAGTTTCATTGCTGCAAATTGCTGAAAATTGTCCATAGTGTCCCTTCATCTAGTTTGAACAGTTCGTTTAACAGAGTATCCAAGTGAACAGTTCTTGTTTGCAAATTGCTGTAGAGTGCAATCCAGAATCAGTGAATTTTAGACCTTGTGTTTATATGGAAATCTAGTTTGGTTATTTCTGTAGTTTATTTTGCTGCAAAATTGCTGAAATTGTCCATAGTGTCCCTATCTCTAGTTTGAACATAGTGCAATCCCTATTTCTATTCTAATTGCTTTGAAATCTAGTTTACAGTTTAACCGAGTGCAATCCAAACATGATTTTAGACCTTGTTTATATGGAAAAGTGGTTATTTCTGTAGTTTAATTGCTGAAAATTGTCCATAGTGTCCCTATCTCATCTAGTTTGAACAGTTACGTTTAATCCAGAGTGCAATCCAAACATGATTTTAGACCTTGTTTATATGGAAAAGTGGTTATTTCTGTAGTTTAATTGCTGCAAATTGCTGAAAATTGTCCATAGTGTCCCTATCTCATCTAGTTTGAACAGTTACGTTTAACAGAGTGCAATCCAAACATGATTTTAGACCTTGTTTATATGGAAAAGTGGTTATTTCTGTAGTTTAATTGCTGCAAATTGCTGAAAAATTGTCCATAGTGTCCCTATCTCATCTAGTTTGAACAGTTTTTACGTTTATCCAGAGTGCAATCCAAACATGATTTTAGACCTTGTTTATATGGAAAAGTGGTTATTTCTGTAGTTTAATTGCTGAAAATTGTCCATAGTGTCCCTATCATCTAGTTTGAACAGTTACGTTTAACAGAGTGCAATCCAAACATGATTTTAGACCTTGTTTATATGGAAAAGTGGTTATTTCTGTAGTTTAATTGCTGCAAATTGCTGAAAATTGTCCATAGTGTCCCTATCTCATCTAGTTTGAACAGTTACGTTTAACAGATTGTATCCAGAGTGCAATCCAAACATGATTTTAGACCTTGTTTATATGGAAAAGTGGTTATTTCTGTAGTTTAATTGCTGCAAATTGCTGAAATTGTCCATAGTGTCCCTATCATCTAGTTTGAACAGTTACGTTTAACAGAGTGTGCAATCCAAACATGATTTTAGACCTTGTTTATATGGAAAAGTGGTTATTTCTGTAGTTTAATTGCTGCAAATTGCTGAAAATTGTCCATAGTGTCCCTATCTCATCTAGTTTGAACAGTTACGTTTAACAGAGTGCAATCCAAACATGATTTTAGACCTTGTTTATATGGAAAAGTGGTTATTTCTGTAGTTTAATTGCTGCAAATTGCTGAAAATTGTCCATAGTGTCCCTATCTCATCTAGTTTGAACAGTTACGTTTAACAGATTGTATCCAGAGTGCAATCCAAACATGATTTTAGACCTTGTTTATATGGAAAAGTGGTTTATTTCTGTAGTTTAATTGCTGCAAATTGCTGAAAATTGTCCATAGTGTCCCTATCTCATCTAGTTTGAACAGTTACGTTTAACAGAGTGCAATCCAAACATGATTTTAGACCTTGTTTATATGGAAAAGTGGTTATTTCTGTAGTTTAATTGCTGCAAATTGCTGAAATTGTCCATAGTGTCCCTATCTCATCTAGTTTGAACAGTTACGTTTATTGTATCCAGAGTGCAATCCAAACATGATTTTAGACCTTGTTTATATGGAAAAGTGGTTATTTCTGTAGTTTAATTGCTGCAAATTGCTGAAATTGTCCATAGTGTCCCTATCATCTAGTTTGAACAGTTACGTTTACAGATTGTATCCAGAGTGCAATCCAAACATGATTTTAGACCTTGTTTATATGGAAAAGTGGTTATTTCTGTAGTTTAATTGCTGCAAATTGCTGAAAATTGTCCATAGTGTCCCTATCTCATCTAGTTTGAACAGTTACGTTTAACAGAGTGCAATCCAAACATGATTTTAGACCTTGTTTATATGGAAAAGTGGTTATTTCTGTAGTTTAATTGCTGCAAATTGCTGAAAATTGTCCATAGTGTCCCTATCATCTAGTTTGAACAGTTTACGTTTAACAGAGTTTGTTACCAGAGTGCAATCCAAACATGATTTTAGACCTTGTTTATATGGAAAAGTGGTTATTTCTGTAGTTTTAATTGCTGAAAATTGTCCATAGTGTCCCTATCTCATCTAGTTTGAACAGTTACGTTTAACAGAGTGCAATCCAAACATGATTTTAGACCTTGTTTATATGGAAAAGTGGTTATTTCTGTAGTTTAATTGCTGCAAATTGCTGAAAATTGTCCATAGTGTCCCTATCATCTAGTTTGAACAGTTACGTTTAACAGAGTGCAATCCAAACATGATTTTAGACCTTGTTTATATGGAAAAGTGGTTATTTCTGTAGTTTAATTGCTGCAAATTGCTGAAATTGTCCATAGTGTCCCTATCTCATCTAGTTTGAACAGTTACGTTTAACAGAGTGCAATCCAAACATGATTTTAGACCTTGTTTATATGGAAAAGTGGTTATTTCTGTAGTTTAATTGCTGAAAATTGTCCATAGTGTCCCTATCTCATCTAGTTTGAACAGTTACGTTTAACAGAGTGCAATCCAAACATGATTTTAGACCTTGTTTATATGGAAAAGTGGTTATTTCTGTAGTTTAATTGCTGCAAATTGCTGAAAATTGTCCATAGTGTCCCTATCATCTAGTTTGAACAGTTACGTTTAACAGAGTGCAATCCAAACATGATTTTAGACCTTGTTTATATGGAAAGTGGTTATTTCTGTAGTTTAATTGCTGCAAATTGTCCATAGTGTCCCTATCTCATCTAGTTTGAACAGTTACGTTTAACAGAGTGCAATCCAAACATGATTTTAGACCTTGTTTATATGGAAAAGTGGTTATTTCTGTAGTTTAATTGCTGCAAATTGCTGAAAATTGTCCATAGTGTCCCTATCTCATCTAGTTTGAACAGTTACGTTTAACAGATTGTATCCAGAGTGCAATCCAAACATGATTTTAGACCTTGTTTATATGGAAAAGTGGTTATTTCTGTAGTTTAATTGCTGCAAATTGCTGAAAATTGTCCATAGTGTCCCTATCATCTAGTTTGAACAGTTACGTTTAACAGAGTGCAATCCAAACATGATTTTAGACCTTGTTTATATGGAAAAGTGGTTATTTCTGTAGTTTAATTGCTGCAAATTGCTGAAAATTGTCCATAGTGTCCCTATCTCATCTAGTTTGAACAGTTACGTTTAACAGAGTGCAATCCAAACATGATTTTAGACCTTGTTTATATGGAAAAGTGGTTATTTCTGTAGTTTAATTGCTGAAAATTGTCCATAGTGTCCCTATCATCTAGTTTGAACAGTTACGTTTAACAGAGTGCAATCCAAACATGATTTTAGACCTTGTTTATATGGAAAAGTGGTTATTTCTGTAGTTTAATTGCTGCAAATTGCTGAAATTGTCCATAGTGTCCCTATCTCATCTAGTTTGAACAGTTACGTTTAACAGATTGTATCCAGAGTGCAATCCAAACATGATTTTAGACCTTGTTTATATGGAAAAGTGGTTATTTCTGTAGTTTAATTGCTGCAAATTGCTGAAAATTGTCCATAGTGTCCCTATCTCATCTAGTTTGAACAGTTACGTTTAACAGATTGTATCCAGAGTGCAATCCAAACATGATTTTAGACCTTGTTTATATGGAAAAGTGGTTATTTCTGTAGTTTAATTGCTGCAAATTGCTGAAATTGTCCATAGTGTCCCTATCTCATCTAGTTTGAACAGTTACGTTTAACAGAGTGCAATCCAAACATGATTTTAGACCTTGTTTATATGGAAAAGTGGTTATTTCTGTAGTTTAATTGCTGCAAATTGCTGAAAATTGTCCATAGTGTCCCTATCTCATCTAGTTTGAACAGTTACGTTTAACAGATTGTATCCAGAGTGCAATCCAAACATGATTTTAGACCTTGTTTATATGGAAAAGTGGTTATTTCTGTAGTTTAATTGCTGCAAATTGCTGAAAATTGTCCATAGTGTCCCTATCATCTAGTTTGAACAGTTACGTTTAACAGATTGTATCCAGAGTGCAATCCAAACATGATTTTAGACCTTGTTTATATGGAAAAGTGGTTATTTCTGTAGTTTAATTGCTGCAAATTGCTGAAAATTGTCCATAGTGTCCCTATCATCTAGTTTGAACAGTTACGTTTAACAGAGTGCAATCCAAACATGATTTTAGACCTTGTTTATATGGAAAAGTGGTTATTTCTGTAGTTTAATTGCTGCAAATTGCTGAAAATTGTCCATAGTGTCCCTATCATCTAGTTTGAACAGTTACGTTTAACAGAGTGCAATCCAAACATGATTTTAGACCTTGTTTATATGGAAAAGTGGTTATTTCTGTAGTTTAATTGCTGCAAATTGTCCATAGTGTCCCTATCTCATCTAGTTTGAACAGTTACGTTTAACAGAGTGCAATCCAAACATGATTTTAGACCTTGTTTATATGGAAAAGTGGTTATTTCTGTAGTTTAATTGCTGCAAATTGCTGAAAATTGTCCATAGTGTCCCTATCATCTAGTTTGAACAGTTACGTTTAACAGAGTGCAATCCAAACATGATTTTAGACCTTGTTTATATGGAAAAGTGGTTATTTCTGTAGTTTAATTGCTGCAAATTGCTGAAATTGTCCATAGTGTCCCTATCTCATCTAGTTTGAACAGTTACGTTTAACAGAGTGCAATCCAAACATGATTTTAGACCTTGTTTATATGGAAAAGTGGTTATTTCTGTAGTTTAATTGCTGAAAATTGTCCATAGTGTCCCTATCTCATCTAGTTTGAACAGTTACGTTTAACAGAGTGCAATCCAAACATGATTTTAGACCTTGTTTATATGGAAAAGTGGTTATTTCTGTAGTTTAATTGCTGCAATTGCTGAAAATTGTCCATAGTGTCCCTATCATCTAGTTTGAACAGTTACGTTTAACAGAGTGCAATCCAAACATGATTTTAGACCTTGTTTATATGGAAAAGTGGTTATTTCTGTAGTTTAATTGCTGAAAATTGTCCATAGTGTCCCTATCTCATCTAGTTTGAACAGTTACGTTTAACAGAGTGCAATCCAAACATGATTTTAGACCTTGTTTATATGGAAAAGTGGTTATTTCTGTAGTTTAATTGCTGCAAATTGCTGAAATTGTCCATAGTGTCCCTATCTCATCTAGTTTGAACAGTTACGTTTAACAGATTGTATCCAGAGTGCAATCCAAACATGATTTTAGACCTTGTTTATATGGAAAAGTGGTTATTTCTGTAGTTTAATTGCTGCAAATTGCTGAAAATTGTCCATAGTGTCCCTATCATCTAGTTTGAACAGTTACGTTTAACAGAGTGCAATCCAAACATGATTTTAGACCTTGTTTATATGGAAAAGTGGTTATTTCTGTAGTTTAATTGCTGCAAATTGCTGAAAATTGTCCATAGTGTCCCTATCTCATCTAGTTTGAACAGTTACGTTTAACAGAGTGCAATCCAAACATGATTTTAGACCTTGTTTATATGGAAAAGTGGTTATTTCTGTAGTTTAATTGCTGAAATTGTCCATAGTGTCCCTATCTCATCTAGTTTGAACAGTTACGTTTAACAGAGTGCAATCCAAACATGATTTTAGACCTTGTTTATATGGAAAAGTGGTTATTTCTGTAGTTTAATTGCTGCAAATTGCTGAAAATTGTCCATAGTGTCCCTATCATCTAGTTTGAACAGTTCGTTTAACAGATTGTATCCAGAGTGCAATCCAAACATGATTTTAGACCTTGTTTATATGGAAAAGTGGTTATTTCTGTAGTTTAATTGCTGCAAATTGCTGAAAATTGTCCATAGTGTCCCTATCTCATCTAGTTTGAACAGTTACGTTTAACAGATTGTATCCAGAGTGCAATCCAAACATGATTTTAGACCTTGTTTATATGGAAAAGTGGTTATTTCTGTAGTTTAATTGCTGCAAATTGCTGAAATTGTCCATAGTGTCCCTATCTCATCTAGTTTGAACAGTTACGTTTAACAGAGTGCAATCCAAACATGATTTTAGACCTTGTTTATATGGAAAAGTGGTTATTTCTGTAGTTTAATTGCTGCAAATTGCTGAAAATTGTCCATAGTGTCCCTATCTCATCTAGTTTGAACAGTTACGTTTAACAGATTGTATCCAGAGTGCAATCCAAACATGATTTTAGACCTTGTTTATATGGAAAAGTGGTTATTTCTGTAGTTTAATTGCTGCAAATTGCTGAAAATTGTCCATAGTGTCCCTATCATCTAGTTTGAACAGTTACGTTTAACAGAGTGCAATCCAAACATGATTTTAGACCTTGTTTATATGGAAAAGTGGTTATTTCTGTAGTTTAATTGCTGCAAATTGCTGAAAATTGTCCATAGTGTCCCTATCATCTAGTTTGAACAGTTCCGTTTAACAGATTGTATCCAGAGTGCAATCCAAACATGATTTTAGACCTTGTTTATATGGAAAAGTGGTTATTTCTGTAGTTTAATTGCTGAAAATTGTCCATAGTGTCCCTATCTCATCTAGTTTGAACAGTTACGTTTAACAGAGTGCAATCCAAACATGATTTTAGACCTTGTTTATATGGAAAAGTGGTTATTTCTGTAGTTTAATTGCTGCAAATTGCTGAAAATTGTCCATAGTGTCCCTATCATCTAGTTTGAACAGTTACGTTTAACAGAGTGCAATCCAAACATGATTTTAGACCTTGTTTATATGGAAAAGTGGTTATTTCTGTAGTTTAATTGCTGCAAATTGCTGAAAATTGTCCATAGTGTCCCTATCATCTAGTTTGAACAGTTACGTTTAACAGATTGTATCCAGAGTGCAATCCAAACATGATTTTAGACCTTGTTTATATGGAAAAGTGGTTATTTCTGTAGTTTAATTGCTGAAATTGTCCATAGTGTCCCTATCTCATCTAGTTTGAACAGTTACGTTTAACAGAGTGCAATCCAAACATGATTTTAGACCTTGTTTATATGGAAAAGTGGTTATTTCTGTAGTTTAATTGCTGCAAATTGCTGAAATTGTCCATAGTGTCCCTATCATCTAGTTTGAACAGTTACGTTTAACAGAGTGCAATCCAAACATGATTTTAGACCTTGTTTATATGGAAAAGTGGTTATTTCTGTAGTTTAATTGCTGCAAATTGCTGAAAATTGTCCATAGTGTCCCTATCTCATCTAGTTTGAACAGTTACGTTTAACAGATTGTATCCAGAGTGCAATCCAAACATGATTTTAGACCTTGTTTATATGGAAAAGTGGTTATTTCTGTAGTTTAATTGCTGAAAATTGTCCATAGTGTCCCTATCTCATCTAGTTTGAACAGTTACGTTTAACAGAGTGCAATCCAAACATGATTTTAGACCTTGTTTATATGGAAAAGTGGTTATTTCTGTAGTTTAATTGCTGCAAATTGCTGAAAATTGTCCATAGTGTCCCTATCTCATCTAGTTTGAACAGTTACGTTTAACAGATTGTATCCAGAGTGCAATCCAAACATGATTTTAGACCTTGTTTATATGGAAAAGTGGTTATTTCTGTAGTTTAATTGCTGCAAATTGCTGAAAATTGTCCATAGTGTCCCTATCATCTAGTTTGAACAGTTACGTTTAACAGAGTGCAATCCAAACATGATTTTAGACCTTGTTTATATGGAAAAGTGGTTATTTCTGTAGTTTAATTGCTGCAAATTGCTGAAAATTGTCCATAGTGTCCCTATCTCATCTAGTTTGAACAGTTACGTTTAACAGATTGTATCCAGAGTGCAATCCAAACATGATTTTAGACCTTGTTTATATGGAAAAGTGGTTATTTCTGTAGTTTAATTGCTGCAAATTGCTGAAAATTGTCCATAGTGTCCCTATCTCATCTAGTTTGAACAGTTACGTTTAACAGATTGTATCCAGAGTGCAATCCAAACATGATTTTAGACCTTGTTTATATGGAAAAGTGGTTATTTCTGTAGTTTAATTGCTGCAAATTGCTGAAAATTGTCCATAGTGTCCCTATCATCTAGTTTGAACAGTTACGTTTAACAGATTGTATCCAGAGTGCAATCCAAACATGATTTTAGACCTTGTTTATATGGAAAAGTGGTTATTTCTGTAGTTTAATTGCTGCAAATTGCTGAAAATTGTCCATAGTGTCCCTATCTCATCTAGTTTGAACAGTTACGTTTAACATTGTATCCAGAGTGCAATCCAAACATGATTTTAGACCTTGTTTATATGGAAAGTGGTTATTTCTGTAGTTTAATTGCTGCAAATTGCTGAAAATTGTCCATAGTGTCCCTATCATCTAGTTTGAACAGTTACGTTTAACAGAGTGCAATCCAAACATGATTTTAGACCTTGTTTATATGGAAAAGTGGTTATTTCTGTAGTTTAATTGCTGCAAATTGCTGAAAATTGTCCATAGTGTCCCTATCTCATCTAGTTTGAACAGTTACGTTTAACAGAGTGCAATCCAAACATGATTTTAGACCTTGTTTATATGGAAAAGTGGTTATTTCTGTAGTTTAATTGCTGAAAATTGTCCATAGTGTCCCTATCTCATCTAGTTTGAACAGTTACGTTTAACAGAATCCAGAGTGCAATCCAAACATGATTTTAGACCTTGTTTATATGGAAAAGTGGTTATTTCTGTAGTTTAATTGCTGCAAATTGCTGAAAATTGTCCATAGTGTCCCTATCATCTAGTTTGAACAGTTACGTTTAACAGAGTGCAATCCAAACATGATTTTAGACCTTGTTTATATGGAAAAGTGGTTATTTCTGTAGTTTAATTGCTGCAAATTGCTGAAAATTGTCCATAGTGTCCCTATCTCATCTAGTTTGAACAGTTACGTTTAACAGAGTGCAATCCAAACATGATTTTAGACCTTGTTTATATGGAAAAGTGGTTATTTCTGTAGTTTAATTGCTGAAAATTGTCCATAGTGTCCCTATCTCATCTAGTTTGAACAGTTACGTTTAACAGAGTGCAATCCAAACATGATTTTAGACCTTGTTTATATGGAAAAGTGGTTATTTCTGTAGTTTAATTGCTGAAAATTGTCCATAGTGTCCCTATCTCATCTAGTTTGAACAGTTACGTTTAACAGAGTGCAATCCAAACATGATTTTAGACCTTGTTTATATGGAAAAGTGGTTATTTCTGTAGTTTAATTGCTGCAAATTGCTGAAAATTGTCCATAGTGTCCCTATCATCTAGTTTGAACAGTTACGTTTAACAGAGTGCAATCCAAACATGATTTTAGACCTTGTTTATATGGAAAAGTGGTTATTTCTGTAGTTTAATTGCTGCAAATTGCTGAAAATTGTCCATAGTGTCCCTATCTCATCTAGTTTGAACAGTTACGTTTAACAGAGTGCAATCCAAACATGATTTTAGACCTTGTTTATATGGAAAAGTGGTTATTTCTGTAGTTTAATTGCTGAAAATTGTCCATAGTGTCCCTATCTCATCTAGTTTGAACAGTTACGTTTAACAGAGTGCAATCCAAACATGATTTTAGACCTTGTTTATATGGAAAAGTGGTTATTTCTGTAGTTTAATTGCTGCAAATTGCTGAAAATTGTCCATAGTGTCCCTATCTCATCTAGTTTGAACAGTTACGTTTAACAGATTGTATCCAGAGTGCAATCCAAACATGATTTTAGACCTTGTTTATATGGAAAAGTGGTTATTTCTGTAGTTTAATTGCTGCAAATTGCTGAAAATTGTCCATAGTGTCCCTATCATCTAGTTTGAACAGTTACGTTTAACAGAGTGCAATCCAAACATGATTTTAGACCTTGTTTATATGGAAAAGTGGTTATTTCTGTAGTTTAATTGCTGCAAATTGCTGAAAATTGTCCATAGTGTCCCTATCTCATCTAGTTTGAACAGTTACGTTTAACAGAGTGCAATCCAAACATGATTTTAGACCTTGTTTATATGGAAAAGTGGTTATTTCTGTAGTTTAATTGCTGAAAATTGTCCATAGTGTCCCTATATCATCTAGTTTGAACAGTTACGTTTAACAGAGTGCAATCCAAACATGATTTTAGACCTTGTTTATATGGAAAAGTGGTTATTTCTGTAGTTTAATTGCTGCAAATTGCTGAAAATTGTCCATAGTGTCCCTCTCATCTAGTTTGAACAGTTACGTTTAACAGATTGTATCCAGAGTGCAATCCAAACATGATTTTAGACCTTGTTTATATGGAAAAGTGGTTATTTCTGTAGTTTAATTGCTGCAAATTGCTGAAAATTGTCCATAGTGTCCCTATCTCATCTAGTTTGAACAGTTACGTTTAACAGATTGTATCCAGAGTGCAATCCAAACATGATTTTAGACCTTGTTTATATGGAAAAGTGGTTATTTCTGTAGTTTAATTGCTGCAAATTGCTGAAAATTGTCCATAGTGTCCCTATCTCATCTAGTTTGAACAGTTACGTTTAACAGAGTGCAATCCAAACATGATTTTAGACCTTGTTTATATGGAAAAGTGGTTATTTCTGTAGTTTAATTGCTGCAAATTGCTGAAAATTGTCCATAGTGTCCCTATCTCATCTAGTTTGAACAGTTACGTTTAACAGATTGTATCCAGAGTGCAATCCAAACATGATTTTAGACCTTGTTTATATGGAAAAGTGGTTATTTCTGTAGTTTAATTGCTGCAAATTGCTGAAAATTGTCCATAGTGTCCCTATCTCATCTAGTTTGAACAGTTACGTTTAACAGAGTGCAATCCAAACATGATTTTAGACCTTGTTTATATGGAAAAGTGGTTATTTCTGTAGTTTAATTGCTGCAAATTGCTGAAAATTGTCCATAGTGTCCCTATCTCATCTAGTTTGAACAGTTACGTTTAACAGATTGTATCCAGAGTGCAATCCAAACATGATTTTAGACCTTGTTTATATGGAAAAGTGGTTATTTCTGTAGTTTAATTGCTGCAAATTGCTGAAAATTGTCCATAGTGTCCCTATCTCATCTAGTTTGAACAGTTACGTTTAACAGAGTGCAATCCAAACATGATTTTAGACCTTGTTTATATGGAAAAGTGGTTATTTCTGTAGTTTAATTGCTGCAAATTGCTGAAAATTGTCCATAGTGTCCCTATCTCATCTAGTTTGAACAGTTACGTTTAACAGAGTGCAATCCAAACATGATTTTAGACCTTGTTTATATGGAAAAGTGGTTATTTCTGTAGTTTAATTGCTGCAAATTGCTGAAAATTGTCCATAGTGTCCCTATCTCATCTAGTTTGAACAGTTACGTTTAACAGAGTGCAATCCAAACATGATTTTAGACCTTGTTTATATGGAAAAGTGGTTATTTCTGTAGTTTAATTGCTGCAAATTGCTGAAAATTGTCCATAGTGTCCCTATCATCTAGTTTGAACAGTTACGTTTAACAGAGTGCAATCCAAACATGATTTTAGACCTTGTTTATATGGAAAAGTGGTTATTTCTGTAGTTTAATTGCTGCAAATTGCTGAAAATTGTCCATAGTGTCCCTATCTCATCTAGTTTGAACAGTTACGTTTAACAGAGTGCAATCCAAACATGATTTTAGACCTTGTTTATATGGAAAAGTGGTTATTTCTGTAGTTTAATTGCTGAAAATTGTCCATAGTGTCCCTATCTCATCTAGTTTGAACAGTTACGTTTAACAGAGTGCAATCCAAACATGATTTTAGACCTTGTTTATATGGAAAAGTGGTTATTTCTGTAGTTTAATTGCTGAAAATTGTCCATAGTGTCCCTATCTCATCTAGTTTGAACAGTTACGTTTTCCAGAGTGCAATCCAAACATGATTTTAGACCTTGTTTATATGGAAAAGTGGTTATTTCTGTAGTTTAATTGCTGCAAATTGCTGAAAATTGTCCATAGTGTCCCTATCTCATCTAGTTTGAACAGTTTACGTTTAACAGAGTGCAATCCAAACATGATTTTAGACCTTGTTTATATGGAAAAGTGGTTATTTCTGTAGTTTAATTGCTGCAAATTGCTGAAAATTGTCCATAGTGTCCCTATCTCATCTAGTTTGAACAGTTACGTTTAACAGAGTGCAATCCAAACATGATTTTAGACCTTGTTTATATGGAAAAGTGGTTATTTCTGTAGTTTAATTGCTAATTGCTGAAAATTGTCCATAGTGTCCCTATCTCATCTAGTTTGAACAGTTACGTTTAACAGAGTGCAATCCAAACATGATTTTAGACCTTGTTTATATGGAAAAGTGGTTATTTCTGTAGTTTAATTGCTGCAAATTGCTGAAAATTGTCCATAGTGTCCCTATCTCATCTAGTTTGAACAGTTACGTTTAACAGATTGTATCCAGAGTGCAATCCAAACATGATTTTAGACCTTGTTTATATGGAAAAGTGGTTATTTCTGTAGTTTAATTGCTGCAAATTGCTGAAAATTGTCCATAGTGTCCCTATCATCTAGTTTGAACAGTTACGTTTAACAGAGTGCAATCCAAACATGATTTTAGACCTTGTTTATATGGAAAAGTGGTTATTTCTGTAGTTTAATTGCTGCAAATTGCTGAAAATTGTCCATAGTGTCCCTATCTCATCTAGTTTGAACAGTTACGTTTAACAGAGTGCAATCCAAACATGATTTTAGACCTTGTTTATATGGAAAAGTGGTTATTTCTGTAGTTTAATTTGCAAATTGCTGAAAATTGTCCATAGTGTCCCTATCTCATCTAGTTTGAACAGTTACGTTTAACAGAGTGCAATCCAAACATGATTTTAGACCTTGTTTATATGGAAAAGTGGTTATTTCTGTAGTTTAATTGCTGCAAATTGCTGAAAATTGTCCATAGTGTCCCTATCATCTAGTTTGAACAGTTACGTTTAACAGATTGTATCCAGAGTGCAATCCAAACATGATTTTAGACCTTGTTTATATGGAAAAGTGGTTATTTCTGTAGTTTAATTGCTGCAAATTGCTGAAAATTGTCCATAGTGTCCCTATCTCATCTAGTTTGAACAGTTACGTTTAACAGATTGTATCCAGAGTGCAATCCAAACATGATTTTAGACCTTGTTTATATGGAAAAGTGGTTATTTCTGTAGTTTAATTGCTGCAAATTGCTGAAAATTGTCCATAGTGTCCCTATCTCATCTAGTTTGAACAGTTACGTTTAACAGAGTGCAATCCAAACATGATTTTAGACCTTGTTTATATGGAAAAGTGGTTATTTCTGTAGTTTAATTGCTGCAAATTGCTGAAAATTGTCCATAGTGTCCCTATCTCATCTAGTTTGAACAGTTACGTTTAACAGATTGTATCCAGAGTGCAATCCAAACATGATTTTAGACCTTGTTTATATGGAAAAGTGGTTATTTCTGTAGTTTAATTGCTGCAAATTGCTGAAAATTGTCCATAGTGTCCCTATCTCATCTAGTTTGAACAGTTACGTTTATTGTATCCAGAGTGCAATCCAAACATGATTTTAGACCTTGTTTATATGGAAAAGTGGTTATTTCTGTAGTTTAATTGCTGCAAATTGCTGAAAATTGTCCATAGTGTCCCTATCTCATCTAGTTTGAACAGTTACGTTTAACAGATTGTATCCAGAGTGCAATCCAAACATGATTTTAGACCTTGTTTATATGGAAAAGTGGTTATTTCTGTAGTTTAATTGCTGCAAATTGCTGAAAATTGTCCATAGTGTCCCTATCTCATCTAGTTTGAACAGTTACGTTTAACAGAGTGCAATCCAAACATGATTTTAGACCTTGTTTATATGGAAAAGTGGTTATTTCTGTAGTTTAATTGCTGCAAATTGCTGAAAATTGTCCATAGTGTCCCTATCATCTAGTTTGAACAGTTACGTTTAACAGAGTGCAATCCAAACATGATTTTAGACCTTGTTTATATGGAAAAGTGGTTATTTCTGTAGTTTAATTGCTGCAAATTGCTGAAAATTGTCCATAGTGTCCCTATCATCTAGTTTGAACAGTTACGTTTAACAGAGTGCAATCCAAACATGATTTTAGACCTTGTTTATATGGAAAAGTGGTTATTTCTGTAGTTTAATTGCTGCAAATTGCTGAAAATTGTCCATAGTGTCCCTATCATCTAGTTTGAACAGTTACGTTTAACAGAGTGCAATCCAAACATGATTTTAGACCTTGTTTATATGGAAAAGTGGTTATTTCTGTAGTTTAATTGCTGCAAATTGCTGAAAATTGTCCATAGTGTCCCTATCATCTAGTTTGAACAGTTACGTTTAACAGATTGTATCCAGAGTGCAATCCAAACATGATTTTAGACCTTGTTTATATGGAAAAGTGGTTATTTCTGTAGTTTAATTGCTGCAAATTGCTGAAAATTGTCCATAGTGTCCCTATCTCATCTAGTTTGAACAGTTACGTTTAACAGAGTGCAATCCAAACATGATTTTAGACCTTGTTTATATGGAAAAGTGGTTATTTCTGTAGTTTAATTGCTGCAAATTGCTGAAAATTGTCCATAGTGTCCCTATCTCATCTAGTTTGAACAGTTACGTTTAACAGATTGTATCCAGAGTGCAATCCAAACATGATTTTAGACCTTGTTTATATGGAAAAGTGGTTATTTCTGTAGTTTAATTGCTGCAAATTGCTGAAAATTGTCCATAGTGTCCCTATCTCATCTAGTTTGAACAGTTACGTTTAACAGAGTGCAATCCAAACATGATTTTAGACCTTGTTTATATGGAAAAGTGGTTATTTCTGTAGTTTAATTGCTGCAAATTGCTGAAAATTGTCCATAGTGTCCCTATCATCTAGTTTGAACAGTTACGTTTAACAGAGTGCAATCCAAACATGATTTTAGACCTTGTTTATATGGAAAAGTGGTTATTTCTGTAGTTTAATTGCTGCAAATTGCTGAAAATTGTCCATAGTGTCCCTATCTCATCTAGTTTGAACAGTTACGTTTAACAGATTGTATCCAGAGTGCAATCCAAACATGATTTTAGACCTTGTTTATATGGAAAAGTGGTTATTTCTGTAGTTTAATTGCTGCAAATTGCTGAAAATTGTCCATAGTGTCCCTATCATCTAGTTTGAACAGTTACGTTTAACAGATTGTATCCAGAGTGCAATCCAAACATGATTTTAGACCTTGTTTATATGGAAAAGTGGTTATTTCTGTAGTTTAATTGCTGCAAATTGCTGAAAATTGTCCATAGTGTCCCTATCTCATCTAGTTTGAACAGTTACGTTTATTGTATCCAGAGTGCAATCCAAACATGATTTTAGACCTTGTTTATATGGAAAAGTGGTTATTTCTGTAGTTTAATTGCTGCAAATTGCTGAAAATTGTCCATAGTGTCCCTATCTCATCTAGTTTGAACAGTTACGTTTATCCAGAGTGCAATCCAAACATGATTTTAGACCTTGTTTATATGGAAAAGTGGTTATTTCTGTAGTTTAATTGCTGCAAATTGCTGAAAATTGTCCATAGTGTCCCTATCTCATCTAGTTTGAACAGTTACGTTTAACAGATTGTATCCAGAGTGCAATCCAAACATGATTTTAGACCTTGTTTATATGGAAAAGTGGTTATTTCTGTAGTTTAATTGCTGCAAATTGCTGAAAATTGTCCATAGTGTCCCTATCTCATCTAGTTTGAACAGTTACGTTTAACAGATTGTATCCAGAGTGCAATCCAAACATGATTTTAGACCTTGTTTATATGGAAAAGTGGTTATTTCTGTAGTTTAATTGCTGCAAATTGCTGAAAATTGTCCATAGTGTCCCTATCTCATCTAGTTTGAACAGTTACGTTTAACAGATTGTATCCAGAGTGCAATCCAAACATGATTTTAGACCTTGTTTATATGGAAAAGTGGTTATTTCTGTAGTTTAATTGCTGCAAATTGCTGAAAATTGTCCATAGTGTCCCTATCATCTAGTTTGAACAGTTACGTTTAACAGAGTGCAATCCAAACATGATTTTAGACCTTGTTTATATGGAAAAGTGGTTATTTCTGTAGTTTAATTGCTGCAAATTGCTGAAAATTGTCCATAGTGTCCCTATCTCATCTAGTTTGAACAGTTACGTTTAACAGATTGTATCCAGAGTGCAATCCAAACATGATTTTAGACCTTGTTTATATGGAAAAGTGGTTATTTCTGTAGTTTAATTGCTGAAAATTGTCCATAGTGTCCCTATCATCTAGTTTGAACAGTTACGTTTAACAGATTGTATCCAGAGTGCAATCCAAACATGATTTTAGACCTTGTTTATATGGAAAAGTGGTTATTTCTGTAGTTTAATTGCTGCAAATTGCTGAAAATTGTCCATAGTGTCCCTATCATCTAGTTTGAACAGTTACGTTTAACAGATTGTATCCAGAGTGCAATCCAAACATGATTTTAGACCTTGTTTATATGGAAAAGTGGTTATTTCTGTAGTTTAATTGCTGCAAATTGCTGAAAATTGTCCATAGTGTCCCTATCTCATCTAGTTTGAACAGTTACGTTTAACAGATTGTATCCAGAGTGCAATCCAAACATGATTTTAGACCTTGTTTATATGGAAAAGTGGTTATTTCTGTAGTTTAATTGCTGCAAATTGCTGAAAATTGTCCATAGTGTCCCTATCTCATCTAGTTTGAACAGTTACGTTTAACAGAGTGCAATCCAAACATGATTTTAGACCTTGTTTATATGGAAAAGTGGTTATTTCTGTAGTTTAATTGCTGCAAATTGCTGAAAATTGTCCATAGTGTCCCTATCTCATCTAGTTTGAACAGTTACGTTTAACAGATTGTATCCAGAGTGCAATCCAAACATGATTTTAGACCTTGTTTATATGGAAAAGTGGTTATTTCTGTAGTTTAATTGCTGCAAATTGCTGAAAATTGTCCATAGTGTCCCTATCATCTAGTTTGAACAGTTACGTTTAACAGATTGTATCCAGAGTGCAATCCAAACATGATTTTAGACCTTGTTTATATGGAAAAGTGGTTATTTCTGTAGTTTAATTGCTGCAAATTGCTGAAATTGTCCATAGTGTCCCTATCTCATCTAGTTTGAACAGTTACGTTTAACAGATTGTATCCAGAGTGCAATCCAAACATGATTTTAGACCTTGTTTATATGGAAAAGTGGTTATTTCTGTAGTTTAATTGCTGCAAATTGCTGAAAATTGTCCATAGTGTCCCTATCTCATCTAGTTTGAACAGTTACGTTTAACAGAGTGCAATCCAAACATGATTTTAGACCTTGTTTATATGGAAAAGTGGTTATTTCTGTAGTTTAATTGCTGCAAATTGCTGAAAATTGTCCATAGTGTCCCTATCATCTAGTTTGAACAGTTACGTTTAACAGAGTGCAATCCAAACATGATTTTAGACCTTGTTTATATGGAAAAGTGGTTATTTCTGTAGTTTAATTGCTGCAAATTGCTGAAAATTGTCCATAGTGTCCCTATCATCTAGTTTGAACAGTTACGTTTAATCCAGAGTGCAATCCAAACATGATTTTAGACCTTGTTTATATGGAAAAGTGGTTATTTCTGTAGTTTAATTGCTGCAAATTGCTGAAAATTGTCCATAGTGTCCCTATCTCATCTAGTTTGAACAGTTACGTTTAACAGATTGTATCCAGAGTGCAATCCAAACATGATTTTAGACCTTGTTTATATGGAAAAGTGGTTATTTCTGTAGTTTAATTGCTGCAAATTGCTGAAAATTGTCCATAGTGTCCCTATCTCATCTAGTTTGAACAGTTACGTTTAACAGAGTGCAATCCAAACATGATTTTAGACCTTGTTTATATGGAAAAGTGGTTATTTCTGTAGTTTAATTGCTGCAAATTGCTGAAAATTGTCCATAGTGTCCCTATCATCTAGTTTGAACAGTTACGTTTAACAGAGTGCAATCCAAACATGATTTTAGACCTTGTTTATATGGAAAAGTGGTTATTTCTGTAGTTTAATTGCTGCAAATTGCTGAAAATTGTCCATAGTGTCCCTATCATCTAGTTTGAACAGTTACGTTTAACAGATTGTATCCAGAGTGCAATCCAAACATGATTTTAGACCTTGTTTATATGGAAAAGTGGTTATTTCTGTAGTTTAATTGCTGCAAATTGCTGAAAATTGTCCATAGTGTCCCTATCATCTAGTTTGAACAGTTACGTTTAACAGATTGTATCCAGAGTGCAATCCAAACATGATTTTAGACCTTGTTTATATGGAAAAGTGGTTATTTCTGTAGTTTAATTGCTGCAAATTGCTGAAAATTGTCCATAGTGTCCCTATCTCATCTAGTTTGAACAGTTACGTTTAACAGAGTGCAATCCAAACATGATTTTAGACCTTGTTTATATGGAAAAGTGGTTATTTCTGTAGTTTAATTGCTGCAAATTGCTGAAAATTGTCCATAGTGTCCCTATCTCATCTAGTTTGAACAGTTACGTTTAACAGAACAGAGTGCAATCCAAACATGATTTTAGACCTTGTTTATATGGAAAAGTGGTTATTTCTGTAGTTTAATTGCTGCAAATTGCTGAAAATTGTCCATAGTGTCCCTATCATCTAGTTTGAACAGTTACGTTTAACAGATTGTATCCAGAGTGCAATCCAAACATGATTTTAGACCTTGTTTATATGGAAAAGTGGTTATTTCTGTAGTTTAATTGCTGCAAATTGCTGAAAATTGTCCATAGTGTCCCTATCTCATCTAGTTTGAACAGTTACGTTTAACAGATTGTATCCAGAGTGCAATCCAAACATGATTTTAGACCTTGTTTATATGGAAAAGTGGTTATTTCTGTAGTTTAATTGCTGAAAATTGTCCATAGTGTCCCTATCATCTAGTTTGAACAGTTACGTTTAACAGATTGTATCCAGAGTGCAATCCAAACATGATTTTAGACCTTGTTTATATGGAAAAGTGGTTATTTCTGTAGTTTAATTGCTGCAAATTGCTGAAAATTGTCCATAGTGTCCCTATCATCTAGTTTGAACAGTTACGTTTAACAGATTGTATCCAGAGTGCAATCCAAACATGATTTTAGACCTTGTTTATATGGAAAAGTGGTTATTTCTGTAGTTTAATTGCTGCAAATTGCTGAAAATTGTCCATAGTGTCCCTATCTCATCTAGTTTGAACAGTTACGTTTAACAGATTGTATCCAGAGTGCAATCCAAACATGATTTTAGACCTTGTTTATATGGAAAAGTGGTTATTTCTGTAGTTTAATTGCTGCAAATTGCTGAAAATTGTCCATAGTGTCCCTATCTCATCTAGTTTGAACAGTTACGTTTAACAGATTGTATCCAGAGTGCAATCCAAACATGATTTTAGACCTTGTTTATATGGAAAAGTGGTTATTTCTGTAGTTTAATTGCTGCAAATTGCTGAAAATTGTCCATAGTGTCCCTATCATCTAGTTTGAACAGTTACGTTTAACAGAGTGCAATCCAAACATGATTTTAGACCTTGTTTATATGGAAAAGTGGTTATTTCTGTAGTTTAATTGCTGAAAATTGTCCATAGTGTCCCTATCTCATCTAGTTTGAACAGTTACGTTTAACAGATTGTATCCAGAGTGCAATCCAAACATGATTTTAGACCTTGTTTATATGGAAAAGTGGTTATTTCTGTAGTTTAATTGCTGCAAATTGCTGAAAATTGTCCATAGTGTCCCTATCTCATCTAGTTTGAACAGTTACGTTTAACAGAGTGCAATCCAAACATGATTTTAGACCTTGTTTATATGGAAAAGTGGTTATTTCTGTAGTTTAATTGCTGCAAATTGCTGAAAATTGTCCATAGTGTCCCTATCTCATCTAGTTTGAACAGTTACGTTTAACAGATTGTATCCAGAGTGCAATCCAAACATGATTTTAGACCTTGTTTATATGGAAAAGTGGTTATTTCTGTAGTTTAATTGCTGAAAATTGTCCATAGTGTCCCTATCATCTAGTTTGAACAGTTACGTTTAACAGATTGTATCCAGAGTGCAATCCAAACATGATTTTAGACCTTGTTTATATGGAAAAGTGGTTATTTCTGTAGTTTAATTGCTGCAAATTGCTGAAAATTGTCCATAGTGTCCCTATCTCATCTAGTTTGAACAGTTACGTTTAACAGATTGTATCCAGATGCAATCCAAACATGATTTTAGACCTTGTTTATATGGAAAAGTGGTTATTTCCCTATGCATTGCTGAAAATTGTCCATAGTGTCCCTATCTCATCTAGTTTGAACAGTTACGTTTAACAGATTGTATCCAGAGTGCAATCCAAACATGATTTTAGACCTTGTTTATATGGAAAAGTGGTTATTTCTGTAGTTTAATTGCTGCAAATTGCTGAAAATTGTCCATAGTGTCCCTATCTCATCTAGTTTGAACAGTTACGTTTAACAGATTGTATCCAGAGTGCAATCCAAACATGATTTTAGACCTTGTTTATATGGAAAAGTGGTTATTTCTGTAGTTTAATTGCTGCAAATTGCTGAAAATTGTCCATAGTGTCCCTATCTCATCTAGTTTGAACAGTTACGTTTAACAGAATCCAGAGTGCAATCCAAACATGATTTTAGACCTTGTTTATATGGAAAAGTGGTTATTTCTGTAGTTTAATTGCTGCAAATTGCTGAAAATTGTCCATAGTGTCCCTATCTCATCTAGTTTGAACAGTTACGTTTAACAGATTGTATCCAGAGTGCAATCCAAACATGATTTTAGACCTTGTTTATATGGAAAAGTGGTTATTTCTGTAGTTTAATTGCTGAAAATTGTCCATAGTGTCCCTATCTCATCTAGTTTGAACAGTTACGTTTAACAGAGTGCAATCCAAACATGATTTTAGACCTTGTTTATATGGAAAAGTGGTTATTTCTGTAGTTTAATTGCTGCAAATTGCTGAAAATTGTCCATAGTGTCCCTATCTCATCTAGTTTGAACAGTTACGTTTAACAGAGTGCAATCCAAACATGATTTTAGACCTTGTTTATATGGAAAAGTGGTTATTTCTGTAGTTTAATTGCTGCAAATTGCTGAAAATTGTCCATAGTGTCCCTATCTCATCTAGTTTGAACAGTTACGTTTAACAGAGTGCAATCCAAACATGATTTTAGACCTTGTTTATATGGAAAAGTGGTTATTTCTGTAGTTTAATTGCTGCAAATTGCTGAAAATTGTCCATAGTGTCCCTATCTCATCTAGTTTGAACAGTTACGTTTAACAGATTGTATCCAGAGTGCAATCCAAACATGATTTTAGACCTTGTTTATATGGAAAAGTGGTTATTTCTGTAGTTTAATTGCTGCAAATTGCTGAAAATTGTCCATAGTGTCCCTATCTCATCTAGTTTGAACAGTTACGTTTATTGTACAGAGTGCAATCCAAACATGATTTTAGACCTTGTTTATATGGAAAAGTGGTTATTTCTGTAGTTTAATTGCTGCAAATTGCTGAAAATTGTCCATAGTGTCCCTATCTCATCTAGTTTGAACAGTTACGTTTAACAGATTGTATCCAGAGTGCAATCCAAACATGATTTTAGACCTTGTTTATATGGAAAAGTGGTTATTTCTGTAGTTTAATTGCTGCAAATTGCTGAAAATTGTCCATAGTGTCCCTATCTCATCTAGTTTGAACAGTTACGTTTAACAGATTGTATCCAGAGTGCAATCCAAACATGATTTTAGACCTTGTTTATATGGAAAAGTGGTTATTTCTGTAGTTTAATTGCTGCAAATTGCTGAAAATTGTCCATAGTGTCCCTATCATCTAGTTTGAACAGTTACGTTTAACAGAGTGCAATCCAAACATGATTTTAGACCTTGTTTATATGGAAAAGTGGTTATTTCTGTAGTTTAATTGCTGCAAATTGCTGAAAATTGTCCATAGTGTCCCTATCTCATCTAGTTTGAACAGTTACGTTTAACAGAGTGCAATCCAAACATGATTTTAGACCTTGTTTATATGGAAAAGTGGTTATTTCTGTAGTTTAATTGCTGCAAATTGCTGAAAATTGTCCATAGTGTCCCTATCTCATCTAGTTTGAACAGTTACGTTTAACAGAGTGCAATCCAAACATGATTTTAGACCTTGTTTATATGGAAAAGTGGTTATTTCTGTAGTTTAATTGCTGCAAATTGCTGAAAATTGTCCATAGTGTCCCTATCTCATCTAGTTTGAACAGTTACGTTTAACAGATTGTATCCAGAGTGCAATCCAAACATGATTTTAGACCTTGTTTATATGGAAAAGTGGTTATTTCTGTAGTTTAATTGCTGAAAATTGTCCATAGTGTCCCTATCTCATCTAGTTTGAACAGTTACGTTTAATCCAGAGTGCAATCCAAACATGATTTTAGACCTTGTTTATATGGAAAAGTGGTTATTTCTGTAGTTTAATTGCTGCAAATTGCTGAAAATTGTCCATAGTGTCCCTATCATCTAGTTTGAACAGTTACGTTTAACAGAGTGCAATCCAAACATGATTTTAGACCTTGTTTATATGGAAAAGTGGTTATTTCTGTAGTTTAATTGCTGCAAATTGCTGAAAATTGTCCATAGTGTCCCTATCTCATCTAGTTTGAACAGTTACGTTTAACAGAGTGCAATCCAAACATGATTTTAGACCTTGTTTATATGGAAAAGTGGTTATTTCTGTAGTTTAATTGCTGCAAATTGCTGAAAATTGTCCATAGTGTCCCTATCTCATCTAGTTTGAACAGTTACGTTTAACAGAGTGCAATCCAAACATGATTTTAGACCTTGTTTATATGGAAAAGTGGTTATTTCTGTAGTTTAATTGCTGCAAATTGCTGAAAATTGTCCATAGTGTCCCTATCTCATCTAGTTTGAACAGTTACGTTTAACAGATTGTATCCAGAGTGCAATCCAAACATGATTTTAGACCTTGTTTATATGGAAAAGTGGTTATTTCTGTAGTTTAATTGCTGCAAATTGCTGAAAATTGTCCATAGTGTCCCTATCTCATCTAGTTTGAACAGTTACGTTTAATCCAGAGTGCAATCCAAACATGATTTTAGACCTTGTTTATATGGAAAAGTGGTTATTTCTGTAGTTTAATTGCTGCAAATTGCTGAAAATTGTCCATAGTGTCCCTATCTCATCTAGTTTGAACAGTTACGTTTAACAGAGTGCAATCCAAACATGATTTTAGACCTTGTTTATATGGAAAAGTGGTTATTTCTGTAGTTTGCAAATTGCTGAAAATTGTCCATAGTGTCCCTATCATCTAGTTTGAACAGTTACGTTTAACAGAGTGCAATCCAAACATGATTTTAGACCTTGTTTATATGGAAAAGTGGTTATTTCTGTAGTTTAATTGCTGCAAATTGCTGAAAATTGTCCATAGTGTCCCTATCATCTAGTTTGAACAGTTACGTTTAACAGATTGTATCCAGAGTGCAATCCAAACATGATTTTAGACCTTGTTTATATGGAAAAGTGGTTATTTCTGTAGTTTAATTGCTGCAAATTGCTGAAAATTGTCCATAGTGTCCCTATCTCATCTAGTTTGAACAGTTACGTTTAACAGATTGTATCCAGAGTGCAATCCAAACATGATTTTAGACCTTGTTTATATGGAAAAGTGGTTATTTCTGTAGTTTAATTGCTGCAAATTGCTGAAAATTGTCCATAGTGTCCCTATCTCATCTAGTTTGAACAGTTACGTTTAACAGAGTGCAATCCAAACATGATTTTAGACCTTGTTTATATGGAAAAGTGGTTATTTCTGTAGTTTAATTGCTGCAAATTGCTGAAAATTGTCCATAGTGTCCCTATCTCATCTAGTTTGAACAGTTACGTTTAACAGATTGTATCCAGAGTGCAATCCAAACATGATTTTAGACCTTGTTTATATGGAAAAGTGGTTATTTCTGTAGTTTAATTGCTGCAAATTGCTGAAAATTGTCCATAGTGTCCCTATCATCTAGTTTGAACAGTTACGTTTAACAGAGTGCAATCCAAACATGATTTTAGACCTTGTTTATATGGAAAAGTGGTTATTTCTGTAGTTTAATTGCTGCAAATTGCTGAAAATTGTCCATAGTGTCCCTATCTCATCTAGTTTGAACAGTTACGTTTAACAGATTGTATCCAGAGTGCAATCCAAACATGATTTTAGACCTTGTTTATATGGAAAAGTGGTTATTTCTGTAGTTTAATTGCTGCAAATTGCTGAAAATTGTCCATAGTGTCCCTATCATCTAGTTTGAACAGTTACGTTTACAGAGTGCAATCCAAACATGATTTTAGACCTTGTTTATATGGAAAAGTGGTTATTTCTGTAGTTTAATTGCTGCAAATTGCTGAAAATTGTCCATAGTGTCCCTATCATCTAGTTTGAACAGTTACGTTTAACAGAGTGCAATCCAAACATGATTTTAGACCTTGTTTATATGGAAAAGTGGTTATTTCTGTAGTTTAATTGCTGCAAATTGCTGAAAATTGTCCATAGTGTCCCTATCATCTAGTTTGAACAGTTACGTTTAACAGATTGTATCCAGAGTGCAATCCAAACATGATTTTAGACCTTGTTTATATGGAAAAGTGGTTATTTCTGTAGTTTAATTGCTGCAAATTGCTGAAAATTGTCCATAGTGTCCCTATCTCATCTAGTTTGAACAGTTACGTTTATTGTATCCAGAGTGCAATCCAAACATGATTTTAGACCTTGTTTATATGGAAAAGTGGTTATTTCTGTAGTTTAATTGCTGCAAATTGCTGAAAATTGTCCATAGTGTCCCTATCTCATCTAGTTTGAACAGTTACGTTTAACAGATTGTATCCAGAGTGCAATCCAAACATGATTTTAGACCTTGTTTATATGGAAAAGTGGTTATTTCTGTAGTTTAATTGCTGCAAATTGCTGAAAATTGTCCATAGTGTCCCTATCTCATCTAGTTTGAACAGTTACGTTTAACAGAGTGCAATCCAAACATGATTTTAGACCTTGTTTATATGGAAAAGTGGTTATTTCTGTAGTTTAATTGCTGCAAATTGCTGAAAATTGTCCATAGTGTCCCTATCTCATCTAGTTTGAACAGTTACGTTTAACAGAGTGCAATCCAAACATGATTTTAGACCTTGTTTATATGGAAAAGTGGTTATTTCTGTAGTTTAATTGCTGCAAATTGCTGAAAATTGTCCATAGTGTCCCTATCTCATCTAGTTTGAACAGTTACGTTTAACAGATTGTATCCAGAGTGCAATCCAAACATGATTTTAGACCTTGTTTATATGGAAAAGTGGTTATTTCTGTAGTTTAATTGCTGCAAATTGCTGAAAATTGTCCATAGTGTCCCTATCTCATCTAGTTTGAACAGTTACGTTTAACAGAGTGCAATCCAAACATGATTTTAGACCTTGTTTATATGGAAAAGTGGTTATTTCTGTAGTTTAATTGCTGCAAATTGCTGAAAATTGTCCATAGTGTCCCTATCTCATCTAGTTTGAACAGTTACGTTTAACAGATTGTATCCAGAGTGCAATCCAAACATGATTTTAGACCTTGTTTATATGGAAAAGTGGTTATTTCTGTAGTTTAATTGCTGCAAATTGCTGAAAATTGTCCATAGTGTCCCTATCATCTAGTTTGAACAGTTACGTTTAACAGATTGTATCCAGAGTGCAATCCAAACATGATTTTAGACCTTGTTTATATGGAAAAGTGGTTATTTCTGTAGTTTAATTGCTGCAAATTGCTGAAAATTGTCCATAGTGTCCCTATCTCATCTAGTTTGAACAGTTACGTTTAACAGAGTGCAATCCAAACATGATTTTAGACCTTGTTTATATGGAAAAGTGGTTATTTCTGTAGTTTAATTGCTGCAAATTGCTGAAAATTGTCCATAGTGTCCCTATCTCATCTAGTTTGAACAGTTACGTTTAACAGATTGTATCCAGAGTGCAATCCAAACATGATTTTAGACCTTGTTTATATGGAAAAGTGGTTATTTCTGTAGTTTAATTGCTGCAAATTGCTGAAAATTGTCCATAGTGTCCCTATCTCATCTAGTTTGAACAGTTACGTTTAACAGAGTGCAATCCAAACATGATTTTAGACCTTGTTTATATGGAAAAGTGGTTATTTCTGTAGTTTAATTGCTGCAAATTGCTGAAAATTGTCCATAGTGTCCCTATCTCATCTAGTTTGAACAGTTACGTTTAACAGATTGTATCCAGAGTGCAATCCAAACATGATTTTAGACCTTGTTTATATGGAAAAGTGGTTATTTCTGTAGTTTAATTGCTGCAAATTGCTGAAAATTGTCCATAGTGTCCCTATCTCATCTAGTTTGAACAGTTACGTTTAACAGAGTGCAATCCAAACATGATTTTAGACCTTGTTTATATGGAAAAGTGGTTATTTCTGTAGTTTAATTGCTGCAAATTGCTGAAAATTGTCCATAGTGTCCCTATCTCATCTAGTTTGAACAGTTACGTTTAACAGAGTGCAATCCAAACATGATTTTAGACCTTGTTTATATGGAAAAGTGGTTATTTCTGTAGTTTAATTGCTGCAAATTGCTGAAAATTGTCCATAGTGTCCCTATCTCATCTAGTTTGAACAGTTACGTTTAACAGAGTGCAATCCAAACATGATTTTAGACCTTGTTTATATGGAAAAGTGGTTATTTCTGTAGTTTAATTGCTGCAAATTGCTGAAAATTGTCCATAGTGTCCCTATCTCATCTAGTTTGAACAGTTACGTTTAACAGATTGTATCCAGAGTGCAATCCAAACATGATTTTAGACCTTGTTTATATGGAAAAGTGGTTATTTCTGTAGTTTAATTGCTGCAAATTGCTGAAAATTGTCCATAGTGTCCCTATCTCATCTAGTTTGAACAGTTACGTTTAACAGATTGTATCCAGAGTGCAATCCAAACATGATTTTAGACCTTGTTTATATGGAAAAGTGGTTATTTCTGTAGTTTAATTGCTGCAAATTGCTGAAAATTGTCCATAGTGTCCCTATCATCTAGTTTGAACAGTTACAGATTGTAACAGAGTGCAATCCAAACATGATTTTAGACCTTGTTTATATGGAAAAGTGGTTATTTCTGTAGTTTAATTGCTGCAAATTGCTGAAAATTGTCCATAGTGTCCCTATCTCATCTAGTTTGAACAGTTACGTTTAACAGATTGTATCCAGAGTGCAATCCAAACATGATTTTAGACCTTGTTTATATGGAAAAGTGGTTATTTCTGTAGTTTAATTGCTGCAAATTGCTGAAAATTGTCCATAGTGTCCCTATCTCATCTAGTTTGAACAGTTACGTTTAACAGAGTGCAATCCAAACATGATTTTAGACCTTGTTTATATGGAAAAGTGGTTATTTCTGTAGTTTAATTGCTGCAAATTGCTGAAAATTGTCCATAGTGTCCCTATCTCATCTAGTTTGAACAGTTACGTTTAACAGATTGTATCCAGAGTGCAATCCAAACATGATTTTAGACCTTGTTTATATGGAAAAGTGGTTATTTCTGTAGTTTAATTGCTGAAAATTGTCCATAGTGTCCCTATCTCATCTAGTTTGAACAGTTACGTTTATTGTATCCAGAGTGCAATCCAAACATGATTTTAGACCTTGTTTATATGGAAAAGTGGTTATTTCTGTAGTTTAATTGCTGCAAATTGCTGAAAATTGTCCATAGTGTCCCTATCTCATCTAGTTTGAACAGTTACGTTTAACAGATTGTATCCAGAGTGCAATCCAAACATGATTTTAGACCTTGTTTATATGGAAAAGTGGTTATTTCTGTAGTTTAATTGCTGCAAATTGCTGAAAATTGTCCATAGTGTCCCTATCTCATCTAGTTTGAACAGTTACGTTTAATCCAGAGTGCAATCCAAACATGATTTTAGACCTTGTTTATATGGAAAAGTGGTTATTTCTGTAGTTTAATTGCTGCAAATTGCTGAAAATTGTCCATAGTGTCCCTATCTCATCTAGTTTGAACAGTTACGTTTAACAGAGTGCAATCCAAACATGATTTTAGACCTTGTTTATATGGAAAAGTGGTTATTTCTGTAGTTTAATTGCTGCAAATTGCTGAAAATTGTCCATAGTGTCCCTATCTCATCTAGTTTGAACAGTTACGTTTAACAGATTGTATCCAGAGTGCAATCCAAACATGATTTTAGACCTTGTTTATATGGAAAAGTGGTTATTTCTGTAGTTTAATTGCTGAAAATTGTCCATAGTGTCCCTATCTCATCTAGTTTGAACAGTTACGTTTAACAGAGTGCAATCCAAACATGATTTTAGACCTTGTTTATATGGAAAAGTGGTTATTTCTGTAGTTTAATTGCTGCAAATTGCTGAAAATTGTCCATAGTGTCCCTATCTCATCTAGTTTGAACAGTTACGTTTAACAGATTGTATCCAGAGTGCAATCCAAACATGATTTTAGACCTTGTTTATATGGAAAAGTGGTTATTTCTGTAGTTTAATTGCTGCAAATTGCTGAAAATTGTCCATAGTGTCCCTATCTCATCTAGTTTGAACAGTTACGTTTAACAGAGTGCAATCCAAACATGATTTTAGACCTTGTTTATATGGAAAAGTGGTTATTTCTGTAGTTTAATTGCTGCAAATTGCTGAAAATTGTCCATAGTGTCCCTATCTCATCTAGTTTGAACAGTTACGTTTAACAGAGTGCAATCCAAACATGATTTTAGACCTTGTTTATATGGAAAAGTGGTTATTTCTGTAGTTTAATTGCTGCAAATTGCTGAAAATTGTCCATAGTGTCCCTATCTCATCTAGTTTGAACAGTTACGTTTAACAGAGTGCAATCCAAACATGATTTTAGACCTTGTTTATATGGAAAAGTGGTTATTTCTGTAGTTTAATTGCTGCAAATTGCTGAAAATTGTCCATAGTGTCCCTATCTCATCTAGTTTGAACAGTTACGTTTAACAGATTGTATCCAGAGTGCAATCCAAACATGATTTTAGACCTTGTTTATATGGAAAAGTGGTTATTTCTGTAGTTTAATTGCTGCAAATTGCTGAAAATTGTCCATAGTGTCCCTATCTCATCTAGTTTGAACAGTTACGTTTAACAGATTGTATCCAGAGTGCAATCCAAACATGATTTTAGACCTTGTTTATATGGAAAAGTGGTTATTTCTGTAGTTTAATTGCTGCAAATTGCTGAAAATTGTCCATAGTGTCCCTATCTCATCTAGTTTGAACAGTTACGTTTAACAGAGTGCAATCCAAACATGATTTTAGACCTTGTTTATATGGAAAAGTGGTTATTTCTGTAGTTTAATTGCTGCAAATTGCTGAAAATTGTCCATAGTGTCCCTATCTCATCTAGTTTGAACAGTTACGTTTAACAGATTGTATCCAGAGTGCAATCCAAACATGATTTTAGACCTTGTTTATATGGAAAAGTGGTTATTTCTGTAGTTTAATTGCTGCAAATTGCTGAAAATTGTCCATAGTGTCCCTATCTCATCTAGTTTGAACAGTTACGTTTAATCCAGAGTGCAATCCAAACATGATTTTAGACCTTGTTTATATGGAAAAGTGGTTATTTCTGTAGTTTAATTGCTGCAAATTGCTGAAAATTGTCCATAGTGTCCCTATCTCATCTAGTTTGAACAGTTACGTTTAACAGATTGTATCCAGAGTGCAATCCAAACATGATTTTAGACCTTGTTTATATGGAAAAGTGGTTATTTCTGTAGTTTAATTGCTGCAAATTGCTGAAAATTGTCCATAGTGTCCCTATCTCATCTAGTTTGAACAGTTACGTTTAACAGATTGTATCCAGAGTGCAATCCAAACATGATTTTAGACCTTGTTTATATGGAAAAGTGGTTATTTCTGTAGTTTAATTGCTGCAAATTGCTGAAAATTGTCCATAGTGTCCCTATCATCTAGTTTGAACAGTTACGTTTAACAGAGTGCAATCCAAACATGATTTTAGACCTTGTTTATATGGAAAAGTGGTTATTTCTGTAGTTTAATTGCTGCAAATTGCTGAAAATTGTCCATAGTGTCCCTATCTCATCTAGTTTGAACAGTTACGTTTATTGTATCCAGAGTGCAATCCAAACATGATTTTAGACCTTGTTTATATGGAAAAGTGGTTATTTCTGTAGTTTAATTGCTGCAAATTGCTGAAAATTGTCCATAGTGTCCCTATCTCATCTAGTTTGAACAGTTACGTTTAACAGAGTGCAATCCAAACATGATTTTAGACCTTGTTTATATGGAAAAGTGGTTATTTCTGTAGTTTAATTGCTGCAAATTGCTGAAAATTGTCCATAGTGTCCCTATCTCATCTAGTTTGAACAGTTACGTTTAACAGATTGTATCCAGAGTGCAATCCAAACATGATTTTAGACCTTGTTTATATGGAAAAGTGGTTATTTCTGTAGTTTAATTGCTGCAAATTGCTGAAAATTGTCCATAGTGTCCCTATCTCATCTAGTTTGAACAGTTACGTTTAACAGAGTGCAATCCAAACATGATTTTAGACCTTGTTTATATGGAAAAGTGGTTATTTCTGTAGTTTAATTGCTGCAAATTGCTGAAAATTGTCCATAGTGTCCCTATCTCATCTAGTTTGAACAGTTACGTTTAACAGATTGTATCCAGAGTGCAATCCAAACATGATTTTAGACCTTGTTTATATGGAAAAGTGGTTATTTCTGTAGTTTAATTGCTGCAAATTGCTGAAAATTGTCCATAGTGTCCCTATCTCATCTAGTTTGAACAGTTACGTTTAACAGAGTGCAATCCAAACATGATTTTAGACCTTGTTTATATGGAAAAGTGGTTATTTCTGTAGTTTAATTGCTGCAAATTGCTGAAAATTGTCCATAGTGTCCCTATCATCTAGTTTGAACAGTTACGTTTAACAGAGTGCAATCCAAACATGATTTTAGACCTTGTTTATATGGAAAAGTGGTTATTTCTGTAGTTTAATTGCTGCAAATTGCTGAAAATTGTCCATAGTGTCCCTATCTCATCTAGTTTGAACAGTTACGTTTAACAGATTGTATCCAGAGTGCAATCCAAACATGATTTTAGACCTTGTTTATATGGAAAAGTGGTTATTTCTGTAGTTTAATTGCTGCAAATTGCTGAAAATTGTCCATAGTGTCCCTATCTCATCTAGTTTGAACAGTTACGTTTAACAGATTGTATCCAGAGTGCAATCCAAACATGATTTTAGACCTTGTTTATATGGAAAAGTGGTTATTTCTGTAGTTTAATTGCTGCAAATTGCTGAAAATTGTCCATAGTGTCCCTATCTCATCTAGTTTGAACAGTTACGTTTAACAGATTGTATCCAGAGTGCAATCCAAACATGATTTTAGACCTTGTTTATATGGAAAAGTGGTTATTTCTGTAGTTTAATTGCTGCAAATTGCTGAAAATTGTCCATAGTGTCCCTATCTCATCTAGTTTGAACAGTTACGTTTAACAGATTGTATCCAGAGTGCAATCCAAACATGATTTTAGACCTTGTTTATATGGAAAAGTGGTTATTTCTGTAGTTTAATTGCTGCAAATTGCTGAAAATTGTCCATAGTGTCCCTATCTCATCTAGTTTGAACAGTTACGTTTAACAGAGTGCAATCCAAACATGATTTTAGACCTTGTTTATATGGAAAAGTGGTTATTTCTGTAGTTTAATTGCTGCAAATTGCTGAAAATTGTCCATAGTGTCCCTATCTCATCTAGTTTGAACAGTTACGTTTAACAGATTGTATCCAGAGTGCAATCCAAACATGATTTTAGACCTTGTTTATATGGAAAAGTGGTTATTTCTGTAGTTTAATTGCTGCAAATTGCTGAAAATTGTCCATAGTGTCCCTATCTCATCTAGTTTGAACAGTTACGTTTAACAGATTGTATCCAGAGTGCAATCCAAACATGATTTTAGACCTTGTTTATATGGAAAAGTGGTTATTTCTGTAGTTTAATTGCTGCAAATTGCTGAAAATTGTCCATAGTGTCCCTATCTCATCTAGTTTGAACAGTTACGTTTAACAGAGTGCAATCCAAACATGATTTTAGACCTTGTTTATATGGAAAAGTGGTTATTTCTGTAGTTTAATTGCTGCAAATTGCTGAAAATTGTCCATAGTGTCCCTATCTCATCTAGTTTGAACAGTTACGTTTAACAGATTGTATCCAGAGTGCAATCCAAACATGATTTTAGACCTTGTTTATATGGAAAAGTGGTTATTTCTGTAGTTTAATTGCTGCAAATTGCTGAAAATTGTCCATAGTGTCCCTATCTCATCTAGTTTGAACAGTTACGTTTAACAGATTGTATCCAGAGTGCAATCCAAACATGATTTTAGACCTTGTTTATATGGAAAAGTGGTTATTTCTGTAGTTTAATTGCTGCAAATTGCTGAAAATTGTCCATAGTGTCCCTATCTCATCTAGTTTGAACAGTTACGTTTAACAGAGTGCAATCCAAACATGATTTTAGACCTTGTTTATATGGAAAAGTGGTTATTTCTGTAGTTTAATTGCTGCAAATTGCTGAAAATTGTCCATAGTGTCCCTATCTCATCTAGTTTGAACAGTTACGTTTAACAGATTGTATCCAGAGTGCAATCCAAACATGATTTTAGACCTTGTTTATATGGAAAAGTGGTTATTTCTGTAGTTTAATTGCTGCAAATTGCTGAAAATTGTCCATAGTGTCCCTATCATCTAGTTTGAACAGTTACGTTTAACAGATTGTATCCAGAGTGCAATCCAAACATGATTTTAGACCTTGTTTATATGGAAAAGTGGTTATTTCTGTAGTTTAATTGCTGCAAATTGCTGAAAATTGTCCATAGTGTCCCTATCTCATCTAGTTTGAACAGTTACGTTTAACAGATTGTATCCAGAGTGCAATCCAAACATGATTTTAGACCTTGTTTATATGGAAAAGTGGTTATTTCTGTAGTTTAATTGCTGCAAATTGCTGAAAATTGTCCATAGTGTCCCTATCATCTAGTTTGAACAGTTACGTTTAACAGAGTGCAATCCAAACATGATTTTAGACCTTGTTTATATGGAAAAGTGGTTATTTCTGTAGTTTAATTGCTGCAAATTGCTGAAAATTGTCCATAGTGTCCCTATCTCATCTAGTTTGAACAGTTACGTTTAACAGATTGTATCCAGAGTGCAATCCAAACATGATTTTAGACCTTGTTTATATGGAAAAGTGGTTATTTCTGTAGTTTAATTGCTGCAAATTGCTGAAAATTGTCCATAGTGTCCCTATCATCTAGTTTGAACAGTTACGTTTAACAGATTGTATCCAGAGTGCAATCCAAACATGATTTTAGACCTTGTTTATATGGAAAAGTGGTTATTTCTGTAGTTTAATTGCTGCAAATTGCTGAAAATTGTCCATAGTGTCCCTATCTCATCTAGTTTGAACAGTTACGTTTAACAGAGTGCAATCCAAACATGATTTTAGACCTTGTTTATATGGAAAAGTGGTTATTTCTGTAGTTTAATTGCTGCAAATTGCTGAAAATTGTCCATAGTGTCCCTATCTCATCTAGTTTGAACAGTTACGTTTAACAGATTGTATCCAGAGTGCAATCCAAACATGATTTTAGACCTTGTTTATATGGAAAAGTGGTTATTTCTGTAGTTTAATTGCTGCAAATTGCTGAAAATTGTCCATAGTGTCCCTATCTCATCTAGTTTGAACAGTTACGTTTAACAGAGTGCAATCCAAACATGATTTTAGACCTTGTTTATATGGAAAAGTGGTTATTTCTGTAGTTTAATTGCTGCAAATTGCTGAAAATTGTCCATAGTGTCCCTATCTCATCTAGTTTGAACAGTTACGTTTAACAGATTGTATCCAGAGTGCAATCCAAACATGATTTTAGACCTTGTTTATATGGAAAAGTGGTTATTTCTGTAGTTTAATTGCTGCAAATTGCTGAAAATTGTCCATAGTGTCCCTATCTCATCTAGTTTGAACAGTTACGTTTAACAGATTGTATCCAGAGTGCAATCCAAACATGATTTTAGACCTTGTTTATATGGAAAAGTGGTTATTTCTGTAGTTTAATTGCTGCAAATTGCTGAAAATTGTCCATAGTGTCCCTATCTCATCTAGTTTGAACAGTTACGTTTAACAGATTGTATCCAGAGTGCAATCCAAACATGATTTTAGACCTTGTTTATATGGAAAAGTGGTTATTTCTGTAGTTTAATTGCTGCAAATTGCTGAAAATTGTCCATAGTGTCCCTATCTCATCTAGTTTGAACAGTTACGTTTAACAGAGTGCAATCCAAACATGATTTTAGACCTTGTTTATATGGAAAAGTGGTTATTTCTGTAGTTTAATTGCTGCAAATTGCTGAAAATTGTCCATAGTGTCCCTATCTCATCTAGTTTGAACAGTTACGTTTAACAGATTGTATCCAGAGTGCAATCCAAACATGATTTTAGACCTTGTTTATATGGAAAAGTGGTTATTTCTGTAGTTTAATTGCTGCAAATTGCTGAAAATTGTCCATAGTGTCCCTATCATCTAGTTTGAACAGTTACGTTTAACAGATTGTATCCAGAGTGCAATCCAAACATGATTTTAGACCTTGTTTATATGGAAAAGTGGTTATTTCTGTAGTTTAATTGCTGCAAATTGCTGAAAATTGTCCATAGTGTCCCTATCTCATCTAGTTTGAACAGTTACGTTTAACAGATTGTATCCAGAGTGCAATCCAAACATGATTTTAGACCTTGTTTATATGGAAAAGTGGTTATTTCTGTAGTTTAATTGCTGCAAATTGCTGAAAATTGTCCATAGTGTCCCTATCTCATCTAGTTTGAACAGTTACGTTTAACAGATTGTATCCAGAGTGCAATCCAAACATGATTTTAGACCTTGTTTATATGGAAAAGTGGTTATTTCTGTAGTTTAATTGCTGCAAATTGCTGAAAATTGTCCATAGTGTCCCTATCATCTAGTTTGAACAGTTACGTTTAACAGAGTGCAATCCAAACATGATTTTAGACCTTGTTTATATGGAAAAGTGGTTATTTCTGTAGTTTAATTGCTGCAAATTGCTGAAAATTGTCCATAGTGTCCCTATCTCATCTAGTTTGAACAGTTACGTTTAACAGATTGTATCCAGAGTGCAATCCAAACATGATTTTAGACCTTGTTTATATGGAAAAGTGGTTATTTCTGTAGTTTAATTGCTGCAAATTGCTGAAAATTGTCCATAGTGTCCCTATCTCATCTAGTTTGAACAGTTACGTTTAATCCAGAGTGCAATCCAAACATGATTTTAGACCTTGTTTATATGGAAAAGTGGTTATTTCTGTAGTTTAATTGCTGCAAATTGCTGAAAATTGTCCATAGTGTCCCTATCTCATCTAGTTTGAACAGTTACGTTTAACAGATTGTATCCAGAGTGCAATCCAAACATGATTTTAGACCTTGTTTATATGGAAAAGTGGTTATTTCTGTAGTTTAATTGCTGCAAATTGCTGAAAATTGTCCATAGTGTCCCTATCTCATCTAGTTTGAACAGTTACGTTTAACAGATTGTATCCAGAGTGCAATCCAAACATGATTTTAGACCTTGTTTATATGGAAAAGTGGTTATTTCTGTAGTTTAATTGCTGCAAATTGCTGAAAATTGTCCATAGTGTCCCTATCTCATCTAGTTTGAACAGTTACGTTTAACAGATTGTATCCAGAGTGCAATCCAAACATGATTTTAGACCTTGTTTATATGGAAAAGTGGTTATTTCTGTAGTTTAATTGCTGCAAATTGCTGAAAATTGTCCATAGTGTCCCTATCTCATCTAGTTTGAACAGTTACGTTTAACAGATTGTATCCAGAGTGCAATCCAAACATGATTTTAGACCTTGTTTATATGGAAAAGTGGTTATTTCTGTAGTTTAATTGCTGCAAATTGCTGAAAATTGTCCATAGTGTCCCTATCTCATCTAGTTTGAACAGTTACGTTTAACAGATTGTATCCAGAGTGCAATCCAAACATGATTTTAGACCTTGTTTATATGGAAAAGTGGTTATTTCTGTAGTTTAATTGCTGCAAATTGCTGAAAATTGTCCATAGTGTCCCTATCTCATCTAGTTTGAACAGTTACGTTTAACAGAGTGCAATCCAAACATGATTTTAGACCTTGTTTATATGGAAAAGTGGTTATTTCTGTAGTTTAATTGCTGCAAATTGCTGAAAATTGTCCATAGTGTCCCTATCTCATCTAGTTTGAACAGTTACGTTTAACAGATTGTATCCAGAGTGCAATCCAAACATGATTTTAGACCTTGTTTATATGGAAAAGTGGTTATTTCTGTAGTTTAATTGCTGCAAATTGCTGAAAATTGTCCATAGTGTCCCTATCTCATCTAGTTTGAACAGTTACGTTTAACAGAGTGCAATCCAAACATGATTTTAGACCTTGTTTATATGGAAAAGTGGTTATTTCTGTAGTTTAATTGCTGCAAATTGCTGAAAATTGTCCATAGTGTCCCTATCTCATCTAGTTTGAACAGTTACGTTTAACAGATTGTATCCAGAGTGCAATCCAAACATGATTTTAGACCTTGTTTATATGGAAAAGTGGTTATTTCTGTAGTTTAATTGCTGCAAATTGCTGAAAATTGTCCATAGTGTCCCTATCTCATCTAGTTTGAACAGTTACGTTTACAGATTGTATCCAGAGTGCAATCCAAACATGATTTTAGACCTTGTTTATATGGAAAAGTGGTTATTTCTGTAGTTTAATTGCTGCAAATTGCTGAAAATTGTCCATAGTGTCCCTATCTCATCTAGTTTGAACAGTTACGTTTAACAGATTGTATCCAGAGTGCAATCCAAACATGATTTTAGACCTTGTTTATATGGAAAAGTGGTTATTTCTGTAGTTTAATTGCTGCAAATTGCTGAAAATTGTCCATAGTGTCCCTATCTCATCTAGTTTGAACAGTTACGTTTAATCCAGAGTGCAATCCAAACATGATTTTAGACCTTGTTTATATGGAAAAGTGGTTATTTCTGTAGTTTAATTGCTGCAAATTGCTGAAAATTGTCCATAGTGTCCCTATCTCATCTAGTTTGAACAGTTACGTTTAACAGAGTGCAATCCAAACATGATTTTAGACCTTGTTTATATGGAAAAGTGGTTATTTCTGTAGTTTAATTGCTGCAAATTGCTGAAAATTGTCCATAGTGTCCCTATCTCATCTAGTTTGAACAGTTACGTTTAACAGATTGTATCCAGAGTGCAATCCAAACATGATTTTAGACCTTGTTTATATGGAAAAGTGGTTATTTCTGTAGTTTAATTGCTGCAAATTGCTGAAAATTGTCCATAGTGTCCCTATCTCATCTAGTTTGAACAGTTACGTTTAACAGATTGTATCCAGAGTGCAATCCAAACATGATTTTAGACCTTGTTTATATGGAAAAGTGGTTATTTCTGTAGTTTAATTGCTGCAAATTGCTGAAAATTGTCCATAGTGTCCCTATCTCATCTAGTTTGAACAGTTACGTTTAACAGATTGTATCCAGAGTGCAATCCAAACATGATTTTAGACCTTGTTTATATGGAAAAGTGGTTATTTCTGTAGTTTAATTGCTGCAAATTGCTGAAAATTGTCCATAGTGTCCCTATCTCATCTAGTTTGAACAGTTACGTTTAACAGATTGTATCCAGAGTGCAATCCAAACATGATTTTAGACCTTGTTTATATGGAAAAGTGGTTATTTCTGTAGTTTAATTGCTGCAAATTGCTGAAAATTGTCCATAGTGTCCCTATCTCATCTAGTTTGAACAGTTACGTTTAACAGATTGTATCCAGAGTGCAATCCAAACATGATTTTAGACCTTGTTTATATGGAAAAGTGGTTATTTCTGTAGTTTAATTGCTGCAAATTGCTGAAAATTGTCCATAGTGTCCCTATCTCATCTAGTTTGAACAGTTACGTTTAACAGAGTGCAATCCAAACATGATTTTAGACCTTGTTTATATGGAAAAGTGGTTATTTCTGTAGTTGCTGCAAATTGCTGAAAATTGTCCATAGTGTCCCTATCTCATCTAGTTTGAACAGTTACGTTTAACAGATTGTATCCAGAGTGCAATCCAAACATGATTTTAGACCTTGTTTATATGGAAAAGTGGTTATTTCTGTAGTTTAATTGCTGCAAATTGCTGAAAATTGTCCATAGTGTCCCTATCTCATCTAGTTTGAACAGTTACGTTTAACAGAGTGCAATCCAAACATGATTTTAGACCTTGTTTATATGGAAAAGTGGTTATTTCTGTAGTTTAATTGCTGCAAATTGCTGAAAATTGTCCATAGTGTCCCTATCTCATCTAGTTTGAACAGTTACGTTTAACAGATTGTATCCAGAGTGCAATCCAAACATGATTTTAGACCTTGTTTATATGGAAAAGTGGTTATTTCTGTAGTTTAATTGCTGAAAATTGTCCATAGTGTCCCTATCTCATCTAGTTTGAACAGTTACGTTTAACAGAGTGCAATCCAAACATGATTTTAGACCTTGTTTATATGGAAAAGTGGTTATTTCTGTAGTTTAATTGCTGCAAATTGCTGAAAATTGTCCATAGTGTCCCTATCTCATCTAGTTTGAACAGTTACGTTTAACAGATTGTATCCAGAGTGCAATCCAAACATGATTTTAGACCTTGTTTATATGGAAAAGTGGTTATTTCTGTAGTTTAATTGCTGCAAATTGCTGAAAATTGTCCATAGTGTCCCTATCTCATCTAGTTTGAACAGTTACGTTTAACAGAGTGCAATCCAAACATGATTTTAGACCTTGTTTATATGGAAAAGTGGTTATTTCTGTAGTTTAATTGCTGCAAATTGCTGAAAATTGTCCATAGTGTCCCTATCTCATCTAGTTTGAACAGTTACGTTTAACAGATTGTATCCAGAGTGCAATCCAAACATGATTTTAGACCTTGTTTATATGGAAAAGTGGTTATTTCTGTAGTTTAATTGCTGCAAATTGCTGAAAATTGTCCATAGTGTCCCTATCTCATCTAGTTTGAACAGTTACGTTTAACAGAGTGCAATCCAAACATGATTTTAGACCTTGTTTATATGGAAAAGTGGTTATTTCTGTAGTTTAATTGCTGCAAATTGCTGAAAATTGTCCATAGTGTCCCTATCTCATCTAGTTTGAACAGTTACGTTTAACAGATTGTATCCAGAGTGCAATCCAAACATGATTTTAGACCTTGTTTATATGGAAAAGTGGTTATTTCTGTAGTTTAATTGCTGCAAATTGCTGAAAATTGTCCATAGTGTCCCTATCTCATCTAGTTTGAACAGTTACGTTTAACAGATTGTATCCAGAGTGCAATCCAAACATGATTTTAGACCTTGTTTATATGGAAAAGTGGTTATTTCTGTAGTTTAATTGCTGCAAATTGCTGAAAATTGTCCATAGTGTCCCTATCATCTAGTTTGAACAGTTACGTTTAACAGATTGTATCCAGAGTGCAATCCAAACATGATTTTAGACCTTGTTTATATGGAAAAGTGGTTATTTCTGTAGTTTAATTGCTGCAAATTGCTGAAAATTGTCCATAGTGTCCCTATCTCATCTAGTTTGAACAGTTACGTTTAACAGATTGTATCCAGAGTGCAATCCAAACATGATTTTAGACCTTGTTTATATGGAAAAGTGGTTATTTCTGTAGTTTAATTGCTGCAAATTGCTGAAAATTGTCCATAGTGTCCCTATCTCATCTAGTTTGAACAGTTACGTTTAACAGATTGTATCCAGAGTGCAATCCAAACATGATTTTAGACCTTGTTTATATGGAAAAGTGGTTATTTCTGTAGTTTAATTGCTGCAAATTGCTGAAAATTGTCCATAGTGTCCCTATCTCATCTAGTTTGAACAGTTACGTTTAACAGAGTGCAATCCAAACATGATTTTAGACCTTGTTTATATGGAAAAGTGGTTATTTCTGTAGTTTAATTGCTGCAAATTGCTGAAAATTGTCCATAGTGTCCCTATCTCATCTAGTTTGAACAGTTACGTTTAATCCAGAGTGCAATCCAAACATGATTTTAGACCTTGTTTATATGGAAAAGTGGTTATTTCTGTAGTTTAATTGCTGCAAATTGCTGAAAATTGTCCATAGTGTCCCTATCTCATCTAGTTTGAACAGTTACGTTTAACAGATTGTATCCAGAGTGCAATCCAAACATGATTTTAGACCTTGTTTATATGGAAAAGTGGTTATTTCTGTAGTTTAATTGCTGCAAATTGCTGAAAATTGTCCATAGTGTCCCTATCTCATCTAGTTTGAACAGTTACGTTTAACAGATTGTATCCAGAGTGCAATCCAAACATGATTTTAGACCTTGTTTATATGGAAAAGTGGTTATTTCTGTAGTTTAATTGCTGCAAATTGCTGAAAATTGTCCATAGTGTCCCTATCATCTAGTTTGAACAGTTACGTTTAACAGATTGTATCCAGAGTGCAATCCAAACATGATTTTAGACCTTGTTTATATGGAAAAGTGGTTATTTCTGTAGTTTAATTGCTGCAAATTGCTGAAAATTGTCCATAGTGTCCCTATCTCATCTAGTTTGAACAGTTACGTTTAACAGATTGTATCCAGAGTGCAATCCAAACATGATTTTAGACCTTGTTTATATGGAAAAGTGGTTATTTCTGTAGTTTAATTGCTGAAAATTGTCCATAGTGTCCCTATCTCATCTAGTTTGAACAGTTACGTTTAACAGAGTGCAATCCAAACATGATTTTAGACCTTGTTTATATGGAAAAGTGGTTATTTCTGTAGTTTAATTGCTGCAAATTGCTGAAAATTGTCCATAGTGTCCCTATCTCATCTAGTTTGAACAGTTACGTTTAACAGATTGTATCCAGAGTGCAATCCAAACATGATTTTAGACCTTGTTTATATGGAAAAGTGGTTATTTCTGTAGTTTAATTGCTGCAAATTGCTGAAAATTGTCCATAGTGTCCCTATCTCATCTAGTTTGAACAGTTACGTTTAACAGATTGTATCCAGAGTGCAATCCAAACATGATTTTAGACCTTGTTTATATGGAAAAGTGGTTATTTCTGTAGTTTAATTGCTGCAAATTGCTGAAAATTGTCCATAGTGTCCCTATCTCATCTAGTTTGAACAGTTACGTTTAACAGATTGTATCCAGAGTGCAATCCAAACATGATTTTAGACCTTGTTTATATGGAAAAGTGGTTATTTCTGTAGTTTAATTGCTGCAAATTGCTGAAAATTGTCCATAGTGTCCCTATCTCATCTAGTTTGAACAGTTACGTTTAACAGATTGTATCCAGAGTGCAATCCAAACATGATTTTAGACCTTGTTTATATGGAAAAGTGGTTATTTCTGTAGTTTAATTGCTGCAAATTGCTGAAAATTGTCCATAGTGTCCCTATCATCTAGTTTGAACAGTTACGTTTAACAGAGTGCAATCCAAACATGATTTTAGACCTTGTTTATATGGAAAAGTGGTTATTTCTGTAGTTTAATTGCTGCAAATTGCTGAAAATTGTCCATAGTGTCCCTATCTCATCTAGTTTGAACAGTTACGTTTAACAGATTGTATCCAGAGTGCAATCCAAACATGATTTTAGACCTTGTTTATATGGAAAAGTGGTTATTTCTGTAGTTTAATTGCTGCAAATTGCTGAAAATTGTCCATAGTGTCCCTATCTCATCTAGTTTGAACAGTTACGTTTAACAGAGTGCAATCCAAACATGATTTTAGACCTTGTTTATATGGAAAAGTGGTTATTTCTGTAGTTTAATTGCTGCAAATTGCTGAAAATTGTCCATAGTGTCCCTATCTCATCTAGTTTGAACAGTTACGTTTAACAGATTGTATCCAGAGTGCAATCCAAACATGATTTTAGACCTTGTTTATATGGAAAAGTGGTTATTTCTGTAGTTTAATTGCTGCAAATTGCTGAAAATTGTCCATAGTGTCCCTATCTCATCTAGTTTGAACAGTTACGTTTAACAGATTGTATCCAGAGTGCAATCCAAACATGATTTTAGACCTTGTTTATATGGAAAAGTGGTTATTTCTGTAGTTTAATTGCTGCAAATTGCTGAAAATTGTCCATAGTGTCCCTATCTCATCTAGTTTGAACAGTTACGTTTAACAGATTGTATCCAGAGTGCAATCCAAACATGATTTTAGACCTTGTTTATATGGAAAAGTGGTTATTTCTGTAGTTTAATTGCTGCTGAAAATTGTCCATAGTGTCCCTATCTCATCTAGTTTGAACAGTTACGTTTAACAGAGTGCAATCCAAACATGATTTTAGACCTTGTTTATATGGAAAAGTGGTTATTTCTGTAGTTTAATTGCTGCAAATTGCTGAAAATTGTCCATAGTGTCCCTATCTCATCTAGTTTGAACAGTTACGTTTAACAGATTGTATCCAGAGTGCAATCCAAACATGATTTTAGACCTTGTTTATATGGAAAAGTGGTTATTTCTGTAGTTTAATTGCTGCAAATTGCTGAAAATTGTCCATAGTGTCCCTATCATCTAGTTTGAACAGTTACGTTTAACAGAGTGCAATCCAAACATGATTTTAGACCTTGTTTATATGGAAAAGTGGTTATTTCTGTAGTTTAATTGCTGCAAATTGCTGAAAATTGTCCATAGTGTCCCTATCTCATCTAGTTTGAACAGTTACGTTTAACAGATTGTATCCAGAGTGCAATCCAAACATGATTTTAGACCTTGTTTATATGGAAAAGTGGTTATTTCTGTAGTTTAATTGCTGCAAATTGCTGAAAATTGTCCATAGTGTCCCTATCTCATCTAGTTTGAACAGTTACGTTTAACAGAGTGCAATCCAAACATGATTTTAGACCTTGTTTATATGGAAAAGTGGTTATTTCTGTAGTTTAATTGCTGCAAATTGCTGAAAATTGTCCATAGTGTCCCTATCATCTAGTTTGAACAGTTACGTTTTAACAGAGTGCAATCCAAACATGATTTTAGACCTTGTTTATATGGAAAAGTGGTTATTTCTGTAGTTTAATTGCTGCAAATTGCTGAAAATTGTCCATAGTGTCCCTATCTCATCTAGTTTGAACAGTTACGTTTAACAGATTGTATCCAGAGTGCAATCCAAACATGATTTTAGACCTTGTTTATATGGAAAAGTGGTTATTTCTGTAGTTTAATTGCTGCAAATTGCTGAAAATTGTCCATAGTGTCCCTATCTCATCTAGTTTGAACAGTTACGTTTAACAGATTGTATCCAGAGTGCAATCCAAACATGATTTTAGACCTTGTTTATATGGAAAAGTGGTTATTTCTGTAGTTTAATTGCTGCAAATTGCTGAAAATTGTCCATAGTGTCCCTATCTCATCTAGTTTGAACAGTTACGTTTAACAGATTGTATCCAGAGTGCAATCCAAACATGATTTTAGACCTTGTTTATATGGAAAAGTGGTTATTTCTGTAGTTTAATTGCTGCAAATTGCTGAAAATTGTCCATAGTGTCCCTATCTCATCTAGTTTGAACAGTTACGTTTAACAGATTGTATCCAGAGTGCAATCCAAACATGATTTTAGACCTTGTTTATATGGAAAAGTGGTTATTTCTGTAGTTTAATTGCTGCAAATTGCTGAAAATTGTCCATAGTGTCCCTATCTCATCTAGTTTGAACAGTTACGTTTAATCCAGAGTGCAATCCAAACATGATTTTAGACCTTGTTTATATGGAAAAGTGGTTATTTCTGTAGTTTAATTGCTGCAAATTGCTGAAAATTGTCCATAGTGTCCCTATCTCATCTAGTTTGAACAGTTACGTTTAACAGATTGTATCCAGAGTGCAATCCAAACATGATTTTAGACCTTGTTTATATGGAAAAGTGGTTATTTCTGTAGTTTAATTGCTGCAAATTGCTGAAAATTGTCCATAGTGTCCCTATCTCATCTAGTTTGAACAGTTACGTTTAACAGAGTGCAATCCAAACATGATTTTAGACCTTGTTTATATGGAAAAGTGGTTATTTCTGTAGTTTAATTGCTGCAAATTGCTGAAAATTGTCCATAGTGTCCCTATCTCATCTAGTTTGAACAGTTACGTTTAACAGAGTGCAATCCAAACATGATTTTAGACCTTGTTTATATGGAAAAGTGGTTATTTCTGTAGTTTAATTGCTGCAAATTGCTGAAAATTGTCCATAGTGTCCCTATCATCTAGTTTGAACAGTTACGTTTAACAGAGTGCAATCCAAACATGATTTTAGACCTTGTTTATATGGAAAAGTGGTTATTTCTGTAGTTTAATTGCTGCAAATTGCTGAAAATTGTCCATAGTGTCCCTATCTCATCTAGTTTGAACAGTTACGTTTAACAGATTGTATCCAGAGTGCAATCCAAACATGATTTTAGACCTTGTTTATATGGAAAAGTGGTTATTTCTGTAGTTTAATTGCTGCAAATTGCTGAAAATTGTCCATAGTGTCCCTATCTCATCTAGTTTGAACAGTTACGTTAACAGATTGTATCCAGAGTGCAATCCAAACATGATTTTAGACCTTGTTTATATGGAAAAGTGGTTATTTCTGTAGTTTAATTGCTGCAAATTGCTGAAAATTGTCCATAGTGTCCCTATCTCATCTAGTTTGAACAGTTACGTTTAACAGATTGTATCCAGAGTGCAATCCAAACATGATTTTAGACCTTGTTTATATGGAAAAGTGGTTATTTCTGTAGTTTAATTGCTGCAAATTGCTGAAAATTGTCCATAGTGTCCCTATCATCTAGTTTGAACAGTTACGTTTAATCCAGAGTGCAATCCAAACATGATTTTAGACCTTGTTTATATGGAAAAGTGGTTATTTCTGTAGTTTAATTGCTGCAAATTGCTGAAAATTGTCCATAGTGTCCCTATCTCATCTAGTTTGAACAGTTACGTTTAACAGATTGTATCCAGAGTGCAATCCAAACATGATTTTAGACCTTGTTTATATGGAAAAGTGGTTATTTCTGTAGTTTAATTGCTGCAAATTGCTGAAAATTGTCCATAGTGTCCCTATCTCATCTAGTTTGAACAGTTACAGATTGTATCCAGAGTGCAATCCAAACATGATTTTAGACCTTGTTTATATGGAAAAGTGGTTATTTCTGTAGTTTAATTGCTGCAAATTGCTGAAAATTGTCCATAGTGTCCCTATCTCATCTAGTTTGAACAGTTACGTTTAACAGAGTGCAATCCAAACATGATTTTAGACCTTGTTTATATGGAAAAGTGGTTATTTCTGTAGTTTAATTGCTGCAAATTGCTGAAAATTGTCCATAGTGTCCCTATCTCATCTAGTTTGAACAGTTACGTTTAACAGATTGTATCCAGAGTGCAATCCAAACATGATTTTAGACCTTGTTTATATGGAAAAGTGGTTATTTCTGTAGTTTAATTGCTGCAAATTGCTGAAAATTGTCCATAGTGTCCCTATCTCATCTAGTTTGAACAGTTACGTTTAACAGAGTGCAATCCAAACATGATTTTAGACCTTGTTTATATGGAAAAGTGGTTATTTCTGTAGTTTAATTGCTGCAAATTGCTGAAAATTGTCCATAGTGTCCCTATCTCATCTAGTTTGAACAGTTACGTTTAACAGATTGTATCCAGAGTGCAATCCAAACATGATTTTAGACCTTGTTTATATGGAAAAGTGGTTATTTCTGTAGTTTAATTGCTGCAAATTGCTGAAAATTGTCCATAGTGTCCCTATCTCATCTAGTTTGAACAGTTACGTTTAACAGATTGTATCCAGAGTGCAATCCAAACATGATTTTAGACCTTGTTTATATGGAAAAGTGGTTATTTCTGTAGTTTAATTGCTGCAAATTGCTGAAAATTGTCCATAGTGTCCCTATCTCATCTAGTTTGAACAGTTACGTTTAACAGATTGTATCCAGAGTGCAATCCAAACATGATTTTAGACCTTGTTTATATGGAAAAGTGGTTATTTCTGTAGTTTAATTGCTGCTGAAAATTGTCCATAGTGTCCCTATCATCTAGTTTGAACAGTTACGTTTAACAGAGTGCAATCCAAACATGATTTTAGACCTTGTTTATATGGAAAAGTGGTTATTTCTGTAGTTTAATTGCTGCAAATTGCTGAAAATTGTCCATAGTGTCCCTATCTCATCTAGTTTGAACAGTTACGTTTAACAGATTGTATCCAGAGTGCAATCCAAACATGATTTTAGACCTTGTTTATATGGAAAAGTGGTTATTTCTGTAGTTTAATTGCTGCAAATTGCTGAAAATTGTCCATAGTGTCCCTATCTCATCTAGTTTGAACAGTTACGTTTAACAGAGTGCAATCCAAACATGATTTTAGACCTTGTTTATATGGAAAAGTGGTTATTTCTGTAGTTTAATTGCTGCAAATTGCTGAAAATTGTCCATAGTGTCCCTATCATCTAGTTTGAACAGTTACGTTTAACAGAGTGCAATCCAAACATGATTTTAGACCTTGTTTATATGGAAAAGTGGTTATTTCTGTAGTTTAATTGCTGCAAATTGCTGAAAATTGTCCATAGTGTCCCTATCTCATCTAGTTTGAACAGTTACGTTTAACAGATTGTATCCAGAGTGCAATCCAAACATGATTTTAGACCTTGTTTATATGGAAAAGTGGTTATTTCTGTAGTTTAATTGCTGCAAATTGCTGAAAATTGTCCATAGTGTCCCTATCTCATCTAGTTTGAACAGTTACGTTTAACAGATTGTATCCAGAGTGCAATCCAAACATGATTTTAGACCTTGTTTATATGGAAAAGTGGTTATTTCTGTAGTTTAATTGCTGCAAATTGCTGAAAATTGTCCATAGTGTCCCTATCTCATCTAGTTTGAACAGTTACGTTTAACAGAGTGCAATCCAAACATGATTTTAGACCTTGTTTATATGGAAAAGTGGTTATTTCTGTAGTTTAATTGCTGCAAATTGCTGAAAATTGTCCATAGTGTCCCTATCTCATCTAGTTTGAACAGTTACGTTTAACAGATTGTATCCAGAGTGCAATCCAAACATGATTTTAGACCTTGTTTATATGGAAAAGTGGTTATTTCTGTAGTTTAATTGCTGCAAATTGCTGAAAATTGTCCATAGTGTCCCTATCATCTAGTTTGAACAGTTACGTTTAACAGAGTGCAATCCAAACATGATTTTAGACCTTGTTTATATGGAAAAGTGGTTATTTCTGTAGTTTAATTGCTGCAAATTGCTGAAAATTGTCCATAGTGTCCCTATCTCATCTAGTTTGAACAGTTACGTTTAACAGATTGTATCCAGAGTGCAATCCAAACATGATTTTAGACCTTGTTTATATGGAAAAGTGGTTATTTCTGTAGTTTAATTGCTGCAAATTGCTGAAAATTGTCCATAGTGTCCCTATCTCATCTAGTTTGAACAGTTACGTTTAACAGATTGTATCCAGAGTGCAATCCAAACATGATTTTAGACCTTGTTTATATGGAAAAGTGGTTATTTCTGTAGTTTAATTGCTGCAAATTGCTGAAAATTGTCCATAGTGTCCCTATCTCATCTAGTTTGAACAGTTACGTTTAACAGATTGTATCCAGAGTGCAATCCAAACATGATTTTAGACCTTGTTTATATGGAAAAGTGGTTATTTCTGTAGTTTGCAAATTGCTGAAAATTGTCCATAGTGTCCCTATCTCATCTAGTTTGAACAGTTACGTTTAACAGAGTGCAATCCAAACATGATTTTAGACCTTGTTTATATGGAAAAGTGGTTATTTCTGTAGTTTAATTGCTGCAAATTGCTGAAAATTGTCCATAGTGTCCCTATCTCATCTAGTTTGAACAGTTACGTTTAACAGATTGTATCCAGAGTGCAATCCAAACATGATTTTAGACCTTGTTTATATGGAAAAGTGGTTATTTCTGTAGTTTAATTGCTGCAAATTGCTGAAAATTGTCCATAGTGTCCCTATCTCATCTAGTTTGAACAGTTACGTTTAACAGAGTGCAATCCAAACATGATTTTAGACCTTGTTTATATGGAAAAGTGGTTATTTCTGTAGTTTAATTGCTGCAAATTGCTGAAAATTGTCCATAGTGTCCCTATCATCTAGTTTGAACAGTTACGTTTAACAGAGTGCAATCCAAACATGATTTTAGACCTTGTTTATATGGAAAAGTGGTTATTTCTGTAGTTTAATTGCTGCAAATTGCTGAAAATTGTCCATAGTGTCCCTATCTCATCTAGTTTGAACAGTTACGTTTAACAGATTGTATCCAGAGTGCAATCCAAACATGATTTTAGACCTTGTTTATATGGAAAAGTGGTTATTTCTGTAGTTTAATTGCTGCAAATTGCTGAAAATTGTCCATAGTGTCCCTATCTCATCTAGTTTGAACAGTTACGTTTAACAGATTGTATCCAGAGTGCAATCCAAACATGATTTTAGACCTTGTTTATATGGAAAAGTGGTTATTTCTGTAGTTTAATTGCTGCAAATTGCTGAAAATTGTCCATAGTGTCCCTATCTCATCTAGTTTGAACAGTTACGTTTACAGAGTGCAATCCAAACATGATTTTAGACCTTGTTTATATGGAAAAGTGGTTATTTCTGTAGTTTAATTGCTGCAAATTGCTGAAAATTGTCCATAGTGTCCCTATCTCATCTAGTTTGAACAGTTACGTTTAACAGATTGTATCCAGAGTGCAATCCAAACATGATTTTAGACCTTGTTTATATGGAAAAGTGGTTATTTCTGTAGTTTAATTGCTGCAAATTGCTGAAAATTGTCCATAGTGTCCCTATCTCATCTAGTTTGAACAGTTACGTTTAACAGATTGTATCCAGAGTGCAATCCAAACATGATTTTAGACCTTGTTTATATGGAAAAGTGGTTATTTCTGTAGTTTAATTGCTGCAAATTGCTGAAAATTGTCCATAGTGTCCCTATCATCTAGTTTGAACAGTTACGTTTAATCCAGAGTGCAATCCAAACATGATTTTAGACCTTGTTTATATGGAAAAGTGGTTATTTCTGTAGTTTAATTGCTGCAAATTGCTGAAAATTGTCCATAGTGTCCCTATCTCATCTAGTTTGAACAGTTACGTTTAACAGAGTGCAATCCAAACATGATTTTAGACCTTGTTTATATGGAAAAGTGGTTATTTCTGTAGTTTAATTGCTGCAAATTGCTGAAAATTGTCCATAGTGTCCCTATCATCTAGTTTGAACAGTTACGTTTAACAGAGTGCAATCCAAACATGATTTTAGACCTTGTTTATATGGAAAAGTGGTTATTTCTGTAGTTTAATTGCTGCAAATTGCTGAAAATTGTCCATAGTGTCCCTATCTCATCTAGTTTGAACAGTTACGTTTAACAGATTGTATCCAGAGTGCAATCCAAACATGATTTTAGACCTTGTTTATATGGAAAAGTGGTTATTTCTGTAGTTTAATTGCTGCAAATTGCTGAAAATTGTCCATAGTGTCCCTATCTCATCTAGTTTGAACAGTTACGTTTAACAGATTGTATCCAGAGTGCAATCCAAACATGATTTTAGACCTTGTTTATATGGAAAAGTGGTTATTTCTGTAGTTTAATTGCTGCAAATTGCTGAAAATTGTCCATAGTGTCCCTATCTCATCTAGTTTGAACAGTTACGTTTAACAGATTGTATCCAGAGTGCAATCCAAACATGATTTTAGACCTTGTTTATATGGAAAAGTGGTTATTTCTGTAGTTTAATTGCTGCTGAAAATTGTCCATAGTGTCCCTATCTCATCTAGTTTGAACAGTTACGTTTAACAGATTGTATCCAGAGTGCAATCCAAACATGATTTTAGACCTTGTTTATATGGAAAAGTGGTTATTTCTGTAGTTTAATTGCTGCAAATTGCTGAAAATTGTCCATAGTGTCCCTATCTCATCTAGTTTGAACAGTTACGTTTAACAGAGTGCAATCCAAACATGATTTTAGACCTTGTTTATATGGAAAAGTGGTTATTTCTGTAGTTTAATTGCTGCAAATTGCTGAAAATTGTCCATAGTGTCCCTATCTCATCTAGTTTGAACAGTTACGTTTAACAGATTGTATCCAGAGTGCAATCCAAACATGATTTTAGACCTTGTTTATATGGAAAAGTGGTTATTTCTGTAGTTTAATTGCTGCAAATTGCTGAAAATTGTCCATAGTGTCCCTATCTCATCTAGTTTGAACAGTTACGTTTAACAGATTGTATCCAGAGTGCAATCCAAACATGATTTTAGACCTTGTTTATATGGAAAAGTGGTTATTTCTGTAGTTTAATTGCTGCAAATTGCTGAAAATTGTCCATAGTGTCCCTATCTCATCTAGTTTGAACAGTTACGTTTAACAGATTGTATCCAGAGTGCAATCCAAACATGATTTTAGACCTTGTTTATATGGAAAAGTGGTTATTTCTGTAGTTTAATTGCTGAAAATTGTCCATAGTGTCCTATATCATCTAGTTTGAACAGTTACGTTTAACAGAGTGCAATCCAAACATGATTTTAGACCTTGTTTATATGGAAAAGTGGTTATTTCTGTAGTTTAATTGCTGCAAATTGCTGAAAATTGTCCATAGTGTCCCTATCTCATCTAGTTTGAACAGTTACGTTTAACAGATTGTATCCAGAGTGCAATCCAAACATGATTTTAGACCTTGTTTATATGGAAAAGTGGTTATTTCTGTAGTTTAATTGCTGCAAATTGCTGAAAATTGTCCATAGTGTCCCTATCTCATCTAGTTTGAACAGTTACGTTTAACAGAGTGCAATCCAAACATGATTTTAGACCTTGTTTATATGGAAAAGTGGTTATTTCTGTAGTTTAATTGCTGCAAATTGCTGAAAATTGTCCATAGTGTCCCTATCATCTAGTTTGAACAGTTACGTTTATTGTATCCAGAGTGCAATCCAAACATGATTTTAGACCTTGTTTATATGGAAAAGTGGTTATTTCTGTAGTTTAATTGCTGCAAATTGCTGAAAATTGTCCATAGTGTCCCTATCTCATCTAGTTTGAACAGTTACGTTTAACAGATTGTATCCAGAGTGCAATCCAAACATGATTTTAGACCTTGTTTATATGGAAAAGTGGTTATTTCTGTAGTTTAATTGCTGCAAATTGCTGAAAATTGTCCATAGTGTCCCTATCATCTAGTTTGAACAGTTACGTTTAACAGATTGTATCCAGAGTGCAATCCAAACATGATTTTAGACCTTGTTTATATGGAAAAGTGGTTATTTCTGTAGTTTAATTGCTGCAAATTGCTGAAAATTGTCCATAGTGTCCCTATCTCATCTAGTTTGAACAGTTACGTTTAACAGATTGTATCCAGAGTGCAATCCAAACATGATTTTAGACCTTGTTTATATGGAAAAGTGGTTATTTCTGTAGTTTAATTGCTGCTGAAAATTGTCCATAGTGTCCCTATCTCATCTAGTTTGAACAGTTACGTTTAACAGATTGTATCCAGAGTGCAATCCAAACATGATTTTAGACCTTGTTTATATGGAAAAGTGGTTATTTCTGTAGTTTAATTGCTGCAAATTGCTGAAAATTGTCCATAGTGTCCCTATCATCTAGTTTGAACAGTTACGTTTAACAGAGTGCAATCCAAACATGATTTTAGACCTTGTTTATATGGAAAAGTGGTTATTTCTGTAGTTTAATTGCTGCAAATTGCTGAAAATTGTCCATAGTGTCCCTATCTCATCTAGTTTGAACAGTTACGTTTAACAGATTGTATCCAGAGTGCAATCCAAACATGATTTTAGACCTTGTTTATATGGAAAAGTGGTTATTTCTGTAGTTTAATTGCTGCAAATTGCTGAAAATTGTCCATAGTGTCCCTATCTCATCTAGTTTGAACAGTTACGTTTAACAGAGTGCAATCCAAACATGATTTTAGACCTTGTTTATATGGAAAAGTGGTTATTTCTGTAGTTTAATTGCTGCAAATTGCTGAAAATTGTCCATAGTGTCCCTATCTCATCTAGTTTGAACAGTTACGTTTAACAGATTGTATCCAGAGTGCAATCCAAACATGATTTTAGACCTTGTTTATATGGAAAAGTGGTTATTTCTGTAGTTTAATTGCTGCAAATTGCTGAAAATTGTCCATAGTGTCCCTATCTCATCTAGTTTGAACAGTTACGTTAACAGATTGTATCCAGAGTGCAATCCAAACATGATTTTAGACCTTGTTTATATGGAAAAGTGGTTATTTCTGTAGTTTAATTGCTGCAAATTGCTGAAAATTGTCCATAGTGTCCCTATCTCATCTAGTTTGAACAGTTACGTTTAACAGATTGTATCCAGAGTGCAATCCAAACATGATTTTAGACCTTGTTTATATGGAAAAGTGGTTATTTCTGTAGTTTAATTGCTGCAAATTGCTGAAAATTGTCCATAGTGTCCCTATCTCATCTAGTTTGAACAGTTACGTTTAACAGATTGTATCCAGAGTGCAATCCAAACATGATTTTAGACCTTGTTTATATGGAAAAGTGGTTATTTCTGTAGTTTAATTGCTGCAAATTGCTGAAAATTGTCCATAGTGTCCCTATCTCATCTAGTTTGAACAGTTACGTTTAACAGAGTGCAATCCAAACATGATTTTAGACCTTGTTTATATGGAAAAGTGGTTATTTCTGTAGTTTAATTGCTGCAAATTGCTGAAAATTGTCCATAGTGTCCCTATCTCATCTAGTTTGAACAGTTACGTTTAACAGAGTGCAATCCAAACATGATTTTAGACCTTGTTTATATGGAAAAGTGGTTATTTCTGTAGTTTAATTGCTGCAAATTGCTGAAAATTGTCCATAGTGTCCCTATCATCTAGTTTGAACAGTTACGTTTAACAGAGTGCAATCCAAACATGATTTTAGACCTTGTTTATATGGAAAAGTGGTTATTTCTGTAGTTTAATTGCTGCAAATTGCTGAAAATTGTCCATAGTGTCCCTATCTCATCTAGTTTGAACAGTTACGTTTAACAGATTGTATCCAGAGTGCAATCCAAACATGATTTTAGACCTTGTTTATATGGAAAAGTGGTTATTTCTGTAGTTTAATTGCTGCAAATTGCTGAAAATTGTCCATAGTGTCCCTATCTCATCTAGTTTGAACAGTTACGTTTAACAGATTGTATCCAGAGTGCAATCCAAACATGATTTTAGACCTTGTTTATATGGAAAAGTGGTTATTTCTGTAGTTTAATTGCTGAAAATTGTCCATAGTGTCCCTATCTCATCTAGTTTGAACAGTTACGTTTAACAGAGTGCAATCCAAACATGATTTTAGACCTTGTTTATATGGAAAAGTGGTTATTTCTGTAGTTTAATTGCTGCAAATTGCTGAAAATTGTCCATAGTGTCCCTATCTCATCTAGTTTGAACAGTTACGTTTAACAGATTGTATCCAGAGTGCAATCCAAACATGATTTTAGACCTTGTTTATATGGAAAAGTGGTTATTTCTGTAGTTTAATTGCTGCAAATTGCTGAAAATTGTCCATAGTGTCCCTATCTCATCTAGTTTGAACAGTTACGTTTAACAGATTGTATCCAGAGTGCAATCCAAACATGATTTTAGACCTTGTTTATATGGAAAAGTGGTTATTTCTGTAGTTTAATTGCTGCAAATTGCTGAAAATTGTCCATAGTGTCCCTATCTCATCTAGTTTGAACAGTTACGTTTAACAGAGTGCAATCCAAACATGATTTTAGACCTTGTTTATATGGAAAAGTGGTTATTTCTGTAGTTTAATTGCTGCAAATTGCTGAAAATTGTCCATAGTGTCCCTATCTCATCTAGTTTGAACAGTTACGTTTAACAGATTGTATCCAGAGTGCAATCCAAACATGATTTTAGACCTTGTTTATATGGAAAAGTGGTTATTTCTGTAGTTTAATTGCTGCAAATTGCTGAAAATTGTCCATAGTGTCCCTATCTCATCTAGTTTGAACAGTTACGTTTAACAGATTGTATCCAGAGTGCAATCCAAACATGATTTTAGACCTTGTTTATATGGAAAAGTGGTTATTTCTGTAGTTTAATTGCTGCAAATTGCTGAAAATTGTCCATAGTGTCCCTATCTCATCTAGTTTGAACAGTTACGTTTAACAGATTGTATCCAGAGTGCAATCCAAACATGATTTTAGACCTTGTTTATATGGAAAAGTGGTTATTTCTGTAGTTTAATTGCTGCAAATTGCTGAAAATTGTCCATAGTGTCCCTATCTCATCTAGTTTGAACAGTTACGTTTAACAGAGTGCAATCCAAACATGATTTTAGACCTTGTTTATATGGAAAAGTGGTTATTTCTGTAGTTTAATTGCTGCAAATTGCTGAAAATTGTCCATAGTGTCCCTATCTCATCTAGTTTGAACAGTTACGTTTAACAGAGTGCAATCCAAACATGATTTTAGACCTTGTTTATATGGAAAAGTGGTTATTTCTGTAGTTTAATTGCTGCAAATTGCTGAAAATTGTCCATAGTGTCCCTATCTCATCTAGTTTGAACAGTTACGTTTAACAGAGTGCAATCCAAACATGATTTTAGACCTTGTTTATATGGAAAAGTGGTTATTTCTGTAGTTTAATTGCTGCAAATTGCTGAAAATTGTCCATAGTGTCCCTATCTCATCTAGTTTGAACAGTTACGTTTAACAGATTGTATCCAGAGTGCAATCCAAACATGATTTTAGACCTTGTTTATATGGAAAAGTGGTTATTTCTGTAGTTTAATTGCTGCAAATTGCTGAAAATTGTCCATAGTGTCCCTATCTCATCTAGTTTGAACAGTTACGTTTAACAGATTGTATCCAGAGTGCAATCCAAACATGATTTTAGACCTTGTTTATATGGAAAAGTGGTTATTTCTGTAGTTTAATTGCTGCAAATTGCTGAAAATTGTCCATAGTGTCCCTATCATCTAGTTTGAACAGTTACGTTTAACAGATTGTATCCAGAGTGCAATCCAAACATGATTTTAGACCTTGTTTATATGGAAAAGTGGTTATTTCTGTAGTTTAATTGCTGCAAATTGCTGAAAATTGTCCATAGTGTCCCTATCTCATCTAGTTTGAACAGTTACAGATTTATCCAGAGTGCAATCCAAACATGATTTTAGACCTTGTTTATATGGAAAAGTGGTTATTTCTGTAGTTTAATTGCTGCAAATTGCTGAAAATTGTCCATAGTGTCCCTATCTCATCTAGTTTGAACAGTTACGTTTAACAGAGTGCAATCCAAACATGATTTTAGACCTTGTTTATATGGAAAAGTGGTTATTTCTGTAGTTTAATTGCTGCAAATTGCTGAAAATTGTCCATAGTGTCCCTATCTCATCTAGTTTGAACAGTTACGTTTAACAGATTGTATCCAGAGTGCAATCCAAACATGATTTTAGACCTTGTTTATATGGAAAAGTGGTTATTTCTGTAGTTTAATTGCTGCAAATTGCTGAAAATTGTCCATAGTGTCCCTATCTCATCTAGTTTGAACAGTTACGTTTAACAGATTGTATCCAGAGTGCAATCCAAACATGATTTTAGACCTTGTTTATATGGAAAAGTGGTTATTTCTGTAGTTTAATTGCTGCAAATTGCTGAAAATTGTCCATAGTGTCCCTATCTCATCTAGTTTGAACAGTTACGTTTAACAGATTGTATCCAGAGTGCAATCCAAACATGATTTTAGACCTTGTTTATATGGAAAAGTGGTTATTTCTGTAGTTTAATTGCTGCTGCTGAAAATTGTCCATAGTGTCCCTATCTCATCTAGTTTGAACAGTTACGTTTAACAGAGTGCAATCCAAACATGATTTTAGACCTTGTTTATATGGAAAAGTGGTTATTTCTGTAGTTTAATTGCTGCAAATTGCTGAAAATTGTCCATAGTGTCCCTATCTCATCTAGTTTGAACAGTTACGTTTAACAGATTGTATCCAGAGTGCAATCCAAACATGATTTTAGACCTTGTTTATATGGAAAAGTGGTTATTTCTGTAGTTTAATTGCTGCAAATTGCTGAAAATTGTCCATAGTGTCCCTATCTCATCTAGTTTGAACAGTTACGTTTAATCCAGAGTGCAATCCAAACATGATTTTAGACCTTGTTTATATGGAAAAGTGGTTATTTCTGTAGTTTAATTGCTGCAAATTGCTGAAAATTGTCCATAGTGTCCCTATCTCATCTAGTTTGAACAGTTACGTTTAACAGATTGTATCCAGAGTGCAATCCAAACATGATTTTAGACCTTGTTTATATGGAAAAGTGGTTATTTCTGTAGTTTAATTGCTGCAAATTGCTGAAAATTGTCCATAGTGTCCCTATCTCATCTAGTTTGAACAGTTACGTTTAACAGAGTGCAATCCAAACATGATTTTAGACCTTGTTTATATGGAAAAGTGGTTATTTCTGTAGTTTAATTGCTGCAAATTGCTGAAAATTGTCCATAGTGTCCCTATCTCATCTAGTTTGAACAGTTACGTTTAACAGATTGTATCCAGAGTGCAATCCAAACATGATTTTAGACCTTGTTTATATGGAAAAGTGGTTATTTCTGTAGTTTAATTGCTGCAAATTGCTGAAAATTGTCCATAGTGTCCCTATCTCATCTAGTTTGAACAGTTACGTTTAACAGATTGTATCCAGAGTGCAATCCAAACATGATTTTAGACCTTGTTTATATGGAAAAGTGGTTATTTCTGTAGTTTAATTGCTGCAAATTGCTGAAAATTGTCCATAGTGTCCCTATCATCTAGTTTGAACAGTTACGTTTAACAGAGTGCAATCCAAACATGATTTTAGACCTTGTTTATATGGAAAAGTGGTTATTTCTGTAGTTTAATTGCTGCAAATTGCTGAAAATTGTCCATAGTGTCCCTATCTCATCTAGTTTGAACACGTTTAACAGATTGTATCCAGAGTGCAATCCAAACATGATTTTAGACCTTGTTTATATGGAAAAGTGGTTATTTCTGTAGTTTAATTGCTGCAAATTGCTGAAAATTGTCCATAGTGTCCCTATCTCATCTAGTTTGAACAGTTACGTTTAACAGAGTGCAATCCAAACATGATTTTAGACCTTGTTTATATGGAAAAGTGGTTATTTCTGTAGTTTAATTGCTGCAAATTGCTGAAAATTGTCCATAGTGTCCCTATCATCTAGTTTGAACAGTTACGTTTAACAGATTGTATCCAGAGTGCAATCCAAACATGATTTTAGACCTTGTTTATATGGAAAAGTGGTTATTTCTGTAGTTTAATTGCTGCAAATTGCTGAAAATTGTCCATAGTGTCCCTATCTCATCTAGTTTGAACAGTTACGTTTAACAGATTGTATCCAGAGTGCAATCCAAACATGATTTTAGACCTTGTTTATATGGAAAAGTGGTTATTTCTGTAGTTTAATTGCTGCAAATTGCTGAAAATTGTCCATAGTGTCCCTATCTCATCTAGTTTGAACAGTTACGTTTAACAGAGTGCAATCCAAACATGATTTTAGACCTTGTTTATATGGAAAAGTGGTTATTTCTGTAGTTTAATTGCTGCAAATTGCTGAAAATTGTCCATAGTGTCCCTATCTCATCTAGTTTGAACAGTTACGTTTAACAGATTGTATCCAGAGTGCAATCCAAACATGATTTTAGACCTTGTTTATATGGAAAAGTGGTTATTTCTGTAGTTTAATTGCTGCAAATTGCTGAAAATTGTCCATAGTGTCCCTATCATCTAGTTTGAACAGTTACGTTTAACAGAGTGCAATCCAAACATGATTTTAGACCTTGTTTATATGGAAAAGTGGTTATTTCTGTAGTTTAATTGCTGCAAATTGCTGAAAATTGTCCATAGTGTCCCTATCTCATCTAGTTTGAACAGTTACGTTTAACAGATTGTATCCAGAGTGCAATCCAAACATGATTTTAGACCTTGTTTATATGGAAAAGTGGTTATTTCTGTAGTTTAATTGCTGCAAATTGCTGAAAATTGTCCATAGTGTCCCTATCTCATCTAGTTTGAACAGTTACGTTTAACAGAGTGCAATCCAAACATGATTTTAGACCTTGTTTATATGGAAAAGTGGTTATTTCTGTAGTTTAATTGCTGCAAATTGCTGAAAATTGTCCATAGTGTCCCTATCTCATCTAGTTTGAACAGTTACGTTTAACAGATTGTATCCAGAGTGCAATCCAAACATGATTTTAGACCTTGTTTATATGGAAAAGTGGTTATTTCTGTAGTTTAATTGCTGCAAATTGCTGAAAATTGTCCATAGTGTCCCTATCATCTAGTTTGAACAGTTACGTTTAACAGAGTGCAATCCAAACATGATTTTAGACCTTGTTTATATGGAAAAGTGGTTATTTCTGTAGTTTAATTGCTGCAAATTGCTGAAAATTGTCCATAGTGTCCCTATCTCATCTAGTTTGAACAGTTACGTTTAACAGATTGTATCCAGAGTGCAATCCAAACATGATTTTAGACCTTGTTTATATGGAAAAGTGGTTATTTCTGTAGTTTAATTGCTGCAAATTGCTGAAAATTGTCCATAGTGTCCCTATCTCATCTAGTTTGAACAGTTACGTTTAACAGAGTGCAATCCAAACATGATTTTAGACCTTGTTTATATGGAAAAGTGGTTATTTCTGTAGTTTAATTGCTGCAAATTGCTGAAAATTGTCCATAGTGTCCCTATCTCATCTAGTTTGAACAGTTACGTTTAACAGAGTGCAATCCAAACATGATTTTAGACCTTGTTTATATGGAAAAGTGGTTATTTCTGTAGTTTAATTGCTGCAAATTGCTGAAAATTGTCCATAGTGTCCCTATCATCTAGTTTGAACAGTTACGTTTAACAGAGTGCAATCCAAACATGATTTTAGACCTTGTTTATATGGAAAAGTGGTTATTTCTGTAGTTTAATTGCTGCAAATTGCTGAAAATTGTCCATAGTGTCCCTATCTCATCTAGTTTGAACAGTTACGTTTAACAGATTGTATCCAGAGTGCAATCCAAACATGATTTTAGACCTTGTTTATATGGAAAAGTGGTTATTTCTGTAGTTTAATTGCTGCAAATTGCTGAAAATTGTCCATAGTGTCCCTATCTCATCTAGTTTGAACAGTTACGTTTAACAGATTGTATCCAGAGTGCAATCCAAACATGATTTTAGACCTTGTTTATATGGAAAAGTGGTTATTTCTGTAGTTTAATTGCTGCAAATTGCTGAAAATTGTCCATAGTGTCCCTATCTCATCTAGTTTGAACAGTTACGTTTAACAGAGTGCAATCCAAACATGATTTTAGACCTTGTTTATATGGAAAAGTGGTTATTTCTGTAGTTTAATTGCTGCAAATTGCTGAAAATTGTCCATAGTGTCCCTATCTCATCTAGTTTGAACAGTTACGTTTAACAGATTGTATCCAGAGTGCAATCCAAACATGATTTTAGACCTTGTTTATATGGAAAAGTGGTTATTTCTGTAGTTTAATTGCTGCAAATTGCTGAAAATTGTCCATAGTGTCCCTATCATCTAGTTTGAACAGTTACGTTTAACAGAGTGCAATCCAAACATGATTTTAGACCTTGTTTATATGGAAAAGTGGTTATTTCTGTAGTTTAATTGCTGCAAATTGCTGAAAATTGTCCATAGTGTCCCTATCTCATCTAGTTTGAACAGTTACGTTTAACAGATTGTATCCAGAGTGCAATCCAAACATGATTTTAGACCTTGTTTATATGGAAAAGTGGTTATTTCTGTAGTTTAATTGCTGCAAATTGCTGAAAATTGTCCATAGTGTCCTATCTCATCTAGTTTGAACAGTTACGTTTAACAGAGTGCAATCCAAACATGATTTTAGACCTTGTTTATATGGAAAAGTGGTTATTTCTGTAGTTTAATTGCTGCAAATTGCTGAAAATTGTCCATAGTGTCCCTATCTCATCTAGTTTGAACAGTTACGTTTAACAGATTGTATCCAGAGTGCAATCCAAACATGATTTTAGACCTTGTTTATATGGAAAAGTGGTTATTTCTGTAGTTTAATTGCTGCAAATTGCTGAAAATTGTCCATAGTGTCCCTATCTCATCTAGTTTGAACAGTTACGTTTAACAGATTGTATCCAGAGTGCAATCCAAACATGATTTTAGACCTTGTTTATATGGAAAAGTGGTTATTTCTGTAGTTTAATTGCTGCAAATTGCTGAAAATTGTCCATAGTGTCCCTATCTCATCTAGTTTGAACAGTTACGTTTAACAGATTGTATCCAGAGTGCAATCCAAACATGATTTTAGACCTTGTTTATATGGAAAAGTGGTTATTTCTGTAGTTTAATTGCTGCAAATTGCTGAAAATTGTCCATAGTGTCCCTATCATCTAGTTTGAACAGTTACGTTTAACAGATTGTATCCAGAGTGCAATCCAAACATGATTTTAGACCTTGTTTATATGGAAAAGTGGTTATTTCTGTAGTTTAATTGCTGCAAATTGCTGAAAATTGTCCATAGTGTCCCTATCTCATCTAGTTTGAACAGTTACGTTTAACAGATTGTATCCAGAGTGCAATCCAAACATGATTTTAGACCTTGTTTATATGGAAAAGTGGTTATTTCTGTAGTTTAATTGCTGCAAATTGCTGAAAATTGTCCATAGTGTCCCTATCTCATCTAGTTTGAACAGTTACGTTTAACAGATTGTACAGAGTGCAATCCAAACATGATTTTAGACCTTGTTTATATGGAAAAGTGGTTATTTCTGTAGTTTAATTGCTGCAAATTGCTGAAAATTGTCCATAGTGTCCCTATCATCTAGTTTGAACAGTTACGTTTAACAGATTGTATCCAGAGTGCAATCCAAACATGATTTTAGACCTTGTTTATATGGAAAAGTGGTTATTTCTGTAGTTTAATTGCTGCTGAAAATTGTCCATAGTGTCCCTATCTCATCTAGTTTGAACAGTTACGTTTAACAGAGTGCAATCCAAACATGATTTTAGACCTTGTTTATATGGAAAAGTGGTTATTTCTGTAGTTTAATTGCTGCAAATTGCTGAAAATTGTCCATAGTGTCCCTATCTCATCTAGTTTGAACAGTTACGTTTAACAGATTGTATCCAGAGTGCAATCCAAACATGATTTTAGACCTTGTTTATATGGAAAAGTGGTTATTTCTGTAGTTTAATTGCTGCAAATTGCTGAAAATTGTCCATAGTGTCCCTATCTCATCTAGTTTGAACAGTTACGTTAACAGATTGTATCCAGAGTGCAATCCAAACATGATTTTAGACCTTGTTTATATGGAAAAGTGGTTATTTCTGTAGTTTAATTGCTGCAAATTGCTGAAAATTGTCCATAGTGTCCCTATCTCATCTAGTTTGAACAGTTACGTTTAACAGATTGTATCCAGAGTGCAATCCAAACATGATTTTAGACCTTGTTTATATGGAAAAGTGGTTATTTCTGTAGTTTAATTGCTGCAAATTGCTGAAAATTGTCCATAGTGTCCCTATCTCATCTAGTTTGAACAGTTACGTTTAACAGAGTGCAATCCAAACATGATTTTAGACCTTGTTTATATGGAAAAGTGGTTATTTCTGTAGTTTAATTGCTGCAAATTGCTGAAAATTGTCCATAGTGTCCCTATCTCATCTAGTTTGAACAGTTACGTTTAACAGATTGTATCCAGAGTGCAATCCAAACATGATTTTAGACCTTGTTTATATGGAAAAGTGGTTATTTCTGTAGTTTAATTGCTGCAAATTGCTGAAAATTGTCCATAGTGTCCCTATCTCATCTAGTTTGAACAGTTACGTTTAACAGAGTGCAATCCAAACATGATTTTAGACCTTGTTTATATGGAAAAGTGGTTATTTCTGTAGTTTAATTGCTGCAAATTGCTGAAAATTGTCCATAGTGTCCCTATCTCATCTAGTTTGAACAGTTACGTTTAACAGATTGTATCCAGAGTGCAATCCAAACATGATTTTAGACCTTGTTTATATGGAAAAGTGGTTATTTCTGTAGTTTAATTGCTGCAAATTGCTGAAAATTGTCCATAGTGTCCCTATCATCTAGTTTGAACAGTTACGTTTAACAGAGTGCAATCCAAACATGATTTTAGACCTTGTTTATATGGAAAAGTGGTTATTTCTGTAGTTTAATTGCTGCAAATTGCTGAAAATTGTCCATAGTGTCCCTATCATCTAGTTTGAACAGTTACGTTTAACAGAGTGCAATCCAAACATGATTTTAGACCTTGTTTATATGGAAAAGTGGTTATTTCTGTAGTTTAATTGCTGCAAATTGCTGAAAATTGTCCATAGTGTCCCTATCATCTAGTTTGAACAGTTACGTTTAACAGATTGTATCCAGAGTGCAATCCAAACATGATTTTAGACCTTGTTTATATGGAAAAGTGGTTATTTCTGTAGTTTAATTGCTGCAAATTGCTGAAAATTGTCCATAGTGTCCCTATCATCTAGTTTGAACAGTTACGTTTAACAGATTGTATCCAGAGTGCAATCCAAACATGATTTTAGACCTTGTTTATATGGAAAAGTGGTTATTTCTGTAGTTTAATTGCTGCAAATTGCTGAAAATTGTCCATAGTGTCCCTATCTCATCTAGTTTGAACAGTTACGTTTAACAGATTGTATCCAGAGTGCAATCCAAACATGATTTTAGACCTTGTTTATATGGAAAAGTGGTTATTTCTGTAGTTTAATTGCTGCAAATTGCTGAAAATTGTCCATAGTGTCCCTATCTCATCTAGTTTGAACAGTTACGTTTAACAGATTGTATCCAGAGTGCAATCCAAACATGATTTTAGACCTTGTTTATATGGAAAAGTGGTTATTTCTGTAGTTTAATTGCTGCAAATTGCTGAAAATTGTCCATAGTGTCCCTATCTCATCTAGTTTGAACAGTTACGTTTAACAGATTGTATCCAGAGTGCAATCCAAACATGATTTTAGACCTTGTTTATATGGAAAAGTGGTTATTTCTGTAGTTTAATTGCTGCAAATTGCTGAAAATTGTCCATAGTGTCCCTATCTCATCTAGTTTGAACAGTTACGTTTAACAGATTGTATCCAGAGTGCAATCCAAACATGATTTTAGACCTTGTTTATATGGAAAAGTGGTTATTTCTGTAGTTTAATTGCTGCAAATTGCTGAAAATTGTCCATAGTGTCCCTATCTCATCTAGTTTGAACAGTTTAACAGATTGTATCCAGAGTGCAATCCAAACATGATTTTAGACCTTGTTTATATGGAAAAGTGGTTATTTCTGTAGTTTAATTGCTGAAAATTGTCCATAGTGTCCCTATCTCATCTAGTTTGAACAGTTACGTTTAACAGAGTGCAATCCAAACATGATTTTAGACCTTGTTTATATGGAAAAGTGGTTATTTCTGTAGTTTAATTGCTGCAAATTGCTGAAAATTGTCCATAGTGTCCCTATCTCATCTAGTTTGAACAGTTACGTTTATTGTATCCAGAGTGCAATCCAAACATGATTTTAGACCTTGTTTATATGGAAAAGTGGTTATTTCTGTAGTTTAATTGCTGCAAATTGCTGAAAATTGTCCATAGTGTCCCTATCTCATCTAGTTTGAACAGTTACGTTTAACAGATTGTATCCAGAGTGCAATCCAAACATGATTTTAGACCTTGTTTATATGGAAAAGTGGTTATTTCTGTAGTTTAATTGCTGCAAATTGCTGAAAATTGTCCATAGTGTCCCTATCTCATCTAGTTTGAACAGTTACGTTTAACAGATTGTATCCAGAGTGCAATCCAAACATGATTTTAGACCTTGTTTATATGGAAAAGTGGTTATTTCTGTAGTTTAATTGCTGCTGAAAATTGTCCATAGTGTCCCTATCTCATCTAGTTTGAACAGTTACGTTTAACAGAGTGCAATCCAAACATGATTTTAGACCTTGTTTATATGGAAAAGTGGTTATTTCTGTAGTTTAATTGCTGCAAATTGCTGAAAATTGTCCATAGTGTCCCTATCTCATCTAGTTTGAACAGTTACGTTTAACAGATTGTATCCAGAGTGCAATCCAAACATGATTTTAGACCTTGTTTATATGGAAAAGTGGTTATTTCTGTAGTTTAATTGCTGCAAATTGCTGAAAATTGTCCATAGTGTCCCTATCATCTAGTTTGAACAGTTACGTTTAACAGAGTGCAATCCAAACATGATTTTAGACCTTGTTTATATGGAAAAGTGGTTATTTCTGTAGTTTAATTGCTGCAAATTGCTGAAAATTGTCCATAGTGTCCCTATCTCATCTAGTTTGAACAGTTACGTTTAATCCAGAGTGCAATCCAAACATGATTTTAGACCTTGTTTATATGGAAAAGTGGTTATTTCTGTAGTTTAATTGCTGCAAATTGCTGAAAATTGTCCATAGTGTCCCTATCATCTAGTTTGAACAGTTACGTTTAACAGAGTGCAATCCAAACATGATTTTAGACCTTGTTTATATGGAAAAGTGGTTATTTCTGTAGTTTAATTGCTGCAAATTGCTGAAAATTGTCCATAGTGTCCCTATCTCATCTAGTTTGAACAGTTACGTTTAATCCAGAGTGCAATCCAAACATGATTTTAGACCTTGTTTATATGGAAAAGTGGTTATTTCTGTAGTTTAATTGCTGCAAATTGCTGAAAATTGTCCATAGTGTCCCTATCTCATCTAGTTTGAACAGTTACGTTTAACAGATTGTATCCAGAGTGCAATCCAAACATGATTTTAGACCTTGTTTATATGGAAAAGTGGTTATTTCTGTAGTTTAATTGCTGCAAATTGCTGAAAATTGTCCATAGTGTCCCTATCTCATCTAGTTTGAACAGTTACGTTTAACAGAGTGCAATCCAAACATGATTTTAGACCTTGTTTATATGGAAAAGTGGTTATTTCTGTAGTTTAATTGCTGCAAATTGCTGAAAATTGTCCATAGTGTCCCTATCTCATCTAGTTTGAACAGTTACGTTTAACAGATTGTATCCAGAGTGCAATCCAAACATGATTTTAGACCTTGTTTATATGGAAAAGTGGTTATTTCTGTAGTTTAATTGCTGCAAATTGCTGAAAATTGTCCATAGTGTCCCTATCTCATCTAGTTTGAACAGTTACGTTTAACAGATTGTATCCAGAGTGCAATCCAAACATGATTTTAGACCTTGTTTATATGGAAAAGTGGTTATTTCTGTAGTTTAATTGCTGCAAATTGCTGAAAATTGTCCATAGTGTCCCTATCATCTAGTTTGAACAGTTACGTTTAACAGATTGTATCCAGAGTGCAATCCAAACATGATTTTAGACCTTGTTTATATGGAAAAGTGGTTATTTCTGTAGTTTAATTGCTGCAAATTGCTGAAAATTGTCCATAGTGTCCCTATCTCATCTAGTTTGAACAGTTACGTTTAACAGATTGTATCCAGAGTGCAATCCAAACATGATTTTAGACCTTGTTTATATGGAAAAGTGGTTATTTCTGTAGTTTAATTGCTGAAAATTGTCCATAGTGTCCCTATCTCATCTAGTTTGAACAGTTACGTTTAACAGAGTGCAATCCAAACATGATTTTAGACCTTGTTTATATGGAAAAGTGGTTATTTCTGTAGTTTAATTGCTGCAAATTGCTGAAAATTGTCCATAGTGTCCCTATCTCATCTAGTTTGAACAGTTACGTTTAACAGATTGTATCCAGAGTGCAATCCAAACATGATTTTAGACCTTGTTTATATGGAAAAGTGGTTATTTCTGTAGTTTAATTGCTGCAAATTGCTGAAAATTGTCCATAGTGTCCCTATCTCATCTAGTTTGAACAGTTACGTTTAACAGAGTGCAATCCAAACATGATTTTAGACCTTGTTTATATGGAAAAGTGGTTATTTCTGTAGTTTAATTGCTGCAAATTGCTGAAAATTGTCCATAGTGTCCCTATCTCATCTAGTTTGAACAGTTACGTTTAACAGATTGTATCCAGAGTGCAATCCAAACATGATTTTAGACCTTGTTTATATGGAAAAGTGGTTATTTCTGTAGTTTAATTGCTGCAAATTGCTGAAAATTGTCCATAGTGTCCCTATCTCATCTAGTTTGAACAGTTACGTTTAACAGAGTGCAATCCAAACATGATTTTAGACCTTGTTTATATGGAAAAGTGGTTATTTCTGTAGTTTAATTGCTGCAAATTGCTGAAAATTGTCCATAGTGTCCCTATCTCATCTAGTTTGAACAGTTACGTTTAACAGATTGTATCCAGAGTGCAATCCAAACATGATTTTAGACCTTGTTTATATGGAAAAGTGGTTATTTCTGTAGTTTAATTGCTGAAAATTGTCCATAGTGTCCCTATCTCATCTAGTTTGAACAGTTACGTTTAACAGAGTGCAATCCAAACATGATTTTAGACCTTGTTTATATGGAAAAGTGGTTATTTCTGTAGTTTAATTGCTGCAAATTGCTGAAAATTGTCCATAGTGTCCCTATCTCATCTAGTTTGAACAGTTACGTTTAACAGATTGTATCCAGAGTGCAATCCAAACATGATTTTAGACCTTGTTTATATGGAAAAGTGGTTATTTCTGTAGTTTAATTGCTGCAAATTGCTGAAAATTGTCCATAGTGTCCCTATCTCATCTAGTTTGAACAGTTACGTTTAACAGATTGTATCCAGAGTGCAATCCAAACATGATTTTAGACCTTGTTTATATGGAAAAGTGGTTATTTCTGTAGTTTAATTGCTGCAAATTGCTGAAAATTGTCCATAGTGTCCCTATCTCATCTAGTTTGAACAGTTACGTTTAACAGAGTGCAATCCAAACATGATTTTAGACCTTGTTTATATGGAAAAGTGGTTATTTCTGTAGTTTAATTGCTGCAAATTGCTGAAAATTGTCCATAGTGTCCCTATCATCTAGTTTGAACAGTTACGTTTAACAGATTGTATCCAGAGTGCAATCCAAACATGATTTTAGACCTTGTTTATATGGAAAAGTGGTTATTTCTGTAGTTTAATTGCTGCAAATTGCTGAAAATTGTCCATAGTGTCCCTATCATCTAGTTTGAACAGTTACGTTTAACAGAGTGCAATCCAAACATGATTTTAGACCTTGTTTATATGGAAAAGTGGTTATTTCTGTAGTTTAATTGCTGCAAATTGCTGAAAATTGTCCATAGTGTCCCTATCATCTAGTTTGAACAGTTACGTTTAACAGATTGTATCCAGAGTGCAATCCAAACATGATTTTAGACCTTGTTTATATGGAAAAGTGGTTATTTCTGTAGTTTAATTGCTGCAAATTGCTGAAAATTGTCCATAGTGTCCCTATCTCATCTAGTTTGAACAGTTACGTTTATTGTATCCAGAGTGCAATCCAAACATGATTTTAGACCTTGTTTATATGGAAAAGTGGTTATTTCTGTAGTTTAATTGCTGCAAATTGCTGAAAATTGTCCATAGTGTCCCTATCTCATCTAGTTTGAACAGTTACGTTTAACAGAGTGCAATCCAAACATGATTTTAGACCTTGTTTATATGGAAAAGTGGTTATTTCTGTAGTTTAATTGCTGCAAATTGCTGAAAATTGTCCATAGTGTCCCTATCTCATCTAGTTTGAACAGTTACGTTTAACAGATTGTATCCAGAGTGCAATCCAAACATGATTTTAGACCTTGTTTATATGGAAAAGTGGTTATTTCTGTAGTTTAATTGCTGCAAATTGCTGAAAATTGTCCATAGTGTCCCTATCTCATCTAGTTTGAACAGTTACGTTTAACAGAGTGCAATCCAAACATGATTTTAGACCTTGTTTATATGGAAAAGTGGTTATTTCTGTAGTTTAATTGCTGCAAATTGCTGAAAATTGTCCATAGTGTCCCTATCTCATCTAGTTTGAACAGTTACGTTTAACAGAGTGCAATCCAAACATGATTTTAGACCTTGTTTATATGGAAAAGTGGTTATTTCTGTAGTTTAATTGCTGCAAATTGCTGAAAATTGTCCATAGTGTCCCTATCTCATCTAGTTTGAACAGTTACGTTTAACAGATTGTATCCAGAGTGCAATCCAAACATGATTTTAGACCTTGTTTATATGGAAAAGTGGTTATTTCTGTAGTTTAATTGCTGCAAATTGCTGAAAATTGTCCATAGTGTCCCTATCTCATCTAGTTTGAACAGTTACGTTTAACAGATTGTATCCAGAGTGCAATCCAAACATGATTTTAGACCTTGTTTATATGGAAAAGTGGTTATTTCTGTAGTTTAATTTGCTGCTGAAAATTGTCCATAGTGTCCCTATCTCATCTAGTTTGAACAGTTACGTTTAACAGATTGTATCCAGAGTGCAATCCAAACATGATTTTAGACCTTGTTTATATGGAAAAGTGGTTATTTCTGTAGTTTAATTGCTGCAAATTGCTGAAAATTGTCCATAGTGTCCCTATCTCATCTAGTTTGAACAGTTACGTTTAACAGAGTGCAATCCAAACATGATTTTAGACCTTGTTTATATGGAAAAGTGGTTATTTCTGTAGTTTAATTGCTGCAAATTGCTGAAAATTGTCCATAGTGTCCCTATCATCTAGTTTGAACAGTTACGTTTAACAGAGTGCAATCCAAACATGATTTTAGACCTTGTTTATATGGAAAAGTGGTTATTTCTGTAGTTTAATTGCTGCAAATTGCTGAAAATTGTCCATAGTGTCCCTATCTCATCTAGTTTGAACAGTTACGTTTAACAGAGTGCAATCCAAACATGATTTTAGACCTTGTTTATATGGAAAAGTGGTTATTTCTGTAGTTTAATTGCTGCAAATTGCTGAAAATTGTCCATAGTGTCCCTATCATCTAGTTTGAACAGTTACAGTTTATCCAGAGTGCAATCCAAACATGATTTTAGACCTTGTTTATATGGAAAAGTGGTTATTTCTGTAGTTTAATTGCTGCAAATTGCTGAAAATTGTCCATAGTGTCCCTATCTCATCTAGTTTGAACAGTTACGTTTAACAGATTGTATCCAGAGTGCAATCCAAACATGATTTTAGACCTTGTTTATATGGAAAAGTGGTTATTTCTGTAGTTTAATTGCTGCAAATTGCTGAAAATTGTCCATAGTGTCCCTATCTCATCTAGTTTGAACAGTTACGTTAACAGATTGTATCCAGAGTGCAATCCAAACATGATTTTAGACCTTGTTTATATGGAAAAGTGGTTATTTCTGTAGTTTAATTTGCTGCTGAAAATTGTCCATAGTGTCCCTATCTCATCTAGTTTGAACAGTTACGTTTAACAGAGTGCAATCCAAACATGATTTTAGACCTTGTTTATATGGAAAAGTGGTTATTTCTGTAGTTTAATTGCTGCAAATTGCTGAAAATTGTCCATAGTGTCCCTATCTCATCTAGTTTGAACAGTTACGTTTAACAGATTGTATCCAGAGTGCAATCCAAACATGATTTTAGACCTTGTTTATATGGAAAAGTGGTTATTTCTGTAGTTTAATTGCTGCAAATTGCTGAAAATTGTCCATAGTGTCCCTATCTCATCTAGTTTGAACAGTTACGTTTAACAGATTGTATCCAGAGTGCAATCCAAACATGATTTTAGACCTTGTTTATATGGAAAAGTGGTTATTTCTGTAGTTTAATTGCTGCAAATTGCTGAAAATTGTCCATAGTGTCCCTATCTCATCTAGTTTGAACAGTTACGTTTAACAGATTGTATCCAGAGTGCAATCCAAACATGATTTTAGACCTTGTTTATATGGAAAAGTGGTTATTTCTGTAGTTTAATTGCTGCAAATTGCTGAAAATTGTCCATAGTGTCCCTATCTCATCTAGTTTGAACAGTTACGTTTAACAGATTGTATCCAGAGTGCAATCCAAACATGATTTTAGACCTTGTTTATATGGAAAAGTGGTTATTTCTGTAGTTTAATTGCTGCAAATTGCTGAAAATTGTCCATAGTGTCCCTATCTCATCTAGTTTGAACAGTTACGTTTAACAGATTGTATCCAGAGTGCAATCCAAACATGATTTTAGACCTTGTTTATATGGAAAAGTGGTTATTTCTGTAGTTTAATTGCTGCAAATTGCTGAAAATTGTCCATAGTGTCCCTATCTCATCTAGTTTGAACAGTTACGTTTAACAGATTGTATCCAGAGTGCAATCCAAACATGATTTTAGACCTTGTTTATATGGAAAAGTGGTTATTTCTGTAGTTTAATTGCTGCAAATTGCTGAAAATTGTCCATAGTGTCCCTATCTCATCTAGTTTGAACAGTTACGTTTAACAGAGTGCAATCCAAACATGATTTTAGACCTTGTTTATATGGAAAAGTGGTTATTTCTGTAGTTTAATTGCTGCAAATTGCTGAAAATTGTCCATAGTGTCCCTATCTCATCTAGTTTGAACAGTTACGTTTAACAGATTGTATCCAGAGTGCAATCCAAACATGATTTTAGACCTTGTTTATATGGAAAAGTGGTTATTTCTGTAGTTTAATTGCTGCAAATTGCTGAAAATTGTCCATAGTGTCCCTATCTCATCTAGTTTGAACAGTTACGTTTAACAGAGTGCAATCCAAACATGATTTTAGACCTTGTTTATATGGAAAAGTGGTTATTTCTGTAGTTTAATTGCTGCAAATTGCTGAAAATTGTCCATAGTGTCCCTATCATCTAGTTTGAACAGTTACGTTTAACAGAGTGCAATCCAAACATGATTTTAGACCTTGTTTATATGGAAAAGTGGTTATTTCTGTAGTTTAATTGCTGCAAATTGCTGAAAATTGTCCATAGTGTCCCTATCTCATCTAGTTTGAACAGTTACGTTTAACAGATTGTATCCAGAGTGCAATCCAAACATGATTTTAGACCTTGTTTATATGGAAAAGTGGTTATTTCTGTAGTTTAATTGCTGCAAATTGCTGAAAATTGTCCATAGTGTCCCTATCTCATCTAGTTTGAACAGTTACGTTTAACAGATTGTATCCAGAGTGCAATCCAAACATGATTTTAGACCTTGTTTATATGGAAAAGTGGTTATTTCTGTAGTTTAATTGCTGCTGAAAATTGTCCATAGTGTCCCTATCTCATCTAGTTTGAACAGTTACGTTTAACAGAGTGCAATCCAAACATGATTTTAGACCTTGTTTATATGGAAAAGTGGTTATTTCTGTAGTTTAATTGCTGCAAATTGCTGAAAATTGTCCATAGTGTCCCTATCATCTAGTTTGAACAGTTACGTTTAACAGATTGTATCCAGAGTGCAATCCAAACATGATTTTAGACCTTGTTTATATGGAAAAGTGGTTATTTCTGTAGTTTAATTGCTGCAAATTGCTGAAAATTGTCCATAGTGTCCCTATCTCATCTAGTTTGAACAGTTACGTTTAACAGATTGTATCCAGAGTGCAATCCAAACATGATTTTAGACCTTGTTTATATGGAAAAGTGGTTATTTCTGTAGTTTAATTGCTGCTGAAAATTGTCCATAGTGTCCCTATCTCATCTAGTTTGAACAGTTACGTTTAACAGAGTGCAATCCAAACATGATTTTAGACCTTGTTTATATGGAAAAGTGGTTATTTCTGTAGTTTAATTGCTGCAAATTGCTGAAAATTGTCCATAGTGTCCCTATCTCATCTAGTTTGAACAGTTACGTTTAACAGATTGTATCCAGAGTGCAATCCAAACATGATTTTAGACCTTGTTTATATGGAAAAGTGGTTATTTCTGTAGTTTAATTGCTGCAAATTGCTGAAAATTGTCCATAGTGTCCCTATCATCTAGTTTGAACAGTTACGTTTAACAGAGTGCAATCCAAACATGATTTTAGACCTTGTTTATATGGAAAAGTGGTTATTTCTGTAGTTTAATTGCTGCAAATTGCTGAAAATTGTCCATAGTGTCCCTATCTCATCTAGTTTGAACAGTTACGTTTAACAGATTGTATCCAGAGTGCAATCCAAACATGATTTTAGACCTTGTTTATATGGAAAAGTGGTTATTTCTGTAGTTTAATTGCTGCAAATTGCTGAAAATTGTCCATAGTGTCCCTATCATCTAGTTTGAACAGTTACGTTTAACAGAGTGCAATCCAAACATGATTTTAGACCTTGTTTATATGGAAAAGTGGTTATTTCTGTAGTTTAATTGCTGCAAATTGCTGAAAATTGTCCATAGTGTCCCTATCATCTAGTTTGAACAGTTACGTTTAACAGAGTGCAATCCAAACATGATTTTAGACCTTGTTTATATGGAAAAGTGGTTATTTCTGTAGTTTAATTGCTGCAAATTGCTGAAAATTGTCCATAGTGTCCCTATCTCATCTAGTTTGAACAGTTACGTTTAACAGATTGTATCCAGAGTGCAATCCAAACATGATTTTAGACCTTGTTTATATGGAAAAGTGGTTATTTCTGTAGTTTAATTGCTGCAAATTGCTGAAAATTGTCCATAGTGTCCCTATCATCTAGTTTGAACAGTTACGTTTAACAGAACAGAGTGCAATCCAAACATGATTTTAGACCTTGTTTATATGGAAAAGTGGTTATTTCTGTAGTTTAATTGCTGCAAATTGCTGAAAATTGTCCATAGTGTCCCTATCTCATCTAGTTTGAACAGTTACGTTTAACAGATTGTATCCAGAGTGCAATCCAAACATGATTTTAGACCTTGTTTATATGGAAAAGTGGTTATTTCTGTAGTTTAATTGCTGCAAATTGCTGAAAATTGTCCATAGTGTCCCTATCTCATCTAGTTTGAACAGTTACGTTTAACAGATTGTATCCAGAGTGCAATCCAAACATGATTTTAGACCTTGTTTATATGGAAAAGTGGTTATTTCTGTAGTTTAATTGCTGCAAATTGCTGAAAATTGTCCATAGTGTCCCTATCTCATCTAGTTTGAACAGTTACGTTTAACAGAGTGCAATCCAAACATGATTTTAGACCTTGTTTATATGGAAAAGTGGTTATTTCTGTAGTTTAATTGCTGCAAATTGCTGAAAATTGTCCATAGTGTCCCTATCATCTAGTTTGAACAGTTACGTTTAACAGATTGTATCCAGAGTGCAATCCAAACATGATTTTAGACCTTGTTTATATGGAAAAGTGGTTATTTCTGTAGTTTAATTGCTGCAAATTGCTGAAAATTGTCCATAGTGTCCCTATCATCTAGTTTGAACAGTTACGTTTAATCCAGAGTGCAATCCAAACATGATTTTAGACCTTGTTTATATGGAAAAGTGGTTATTTCTGTAGTTTAATTGCTGCAAATTGCTGAAAATTGTCCATAGTGTCCCTATCTCATCTAGTTTGAACAGTTACGTTTAACAGATTGTATCCAGAGTGCAATCCAAACATGATTTTAGACCTTGTTTATATGGAAAAGTGGTTATTTCTGTAGTTTAATTTGCTGCTGAAAATTGTCCATAGTGTCCCTATCTCATCTAGTTTGAACAGTTACGTTTAACAGAGTGCAATCCAAACATGATTTTAGACCTTGTTTATATGGAAAAGTGGTTATTTCTGTAGTTTAATTGCTGCAAATTGCTGAAAATTGTCCATAGTGTCCCTATCATCTAGTTTGAACAGTTACGTTTATTGTATCCAGAGTGCAATCCAAACATGATTTTAGACCTTGTTTATATGGAAAAGTGGTTATTTCTGTAGTTTAATTGCTGCAAATTGCTGAAAATTGTCCATAGTGTCCCTATCTCATCTAGTTTGAACAGTTACGTTTAACAGATTGTATCCAGAGTGCAATCCAAACATGATTTTAGACCTTGTTTATATGGAAAAGTGGTTATTTCTGTAGTTTAATTGCTGCAAATTGCTGAAAATTGTCCATAGTGTCCCTATCATCTAGTTTGAACAGTTACGTTTAACAGAGTGCAATCCAAACATGATTTTAGACCTTGTTTATATGGAAAAGTGGTTATTTCTGTAGTTTAATTGCTGCAAATTGCTGAAAATTGTCCATAGTGTCCCTATCTCATCTAGTTTGAACAGTTACGTTTAACAGATTGTATCCAGAGTGCAATCCAAACATGATTTTAGACCTTGTTTATATGGAAAAGTGGTTATTTCTGTAGTTTAATTGCTGCAAATTGCTGAAAATTGTCCATAGTGTCCCTATCATCTAGTTTGAACAGTTACGTTTAACAGAGTGCAATCCAAACATGATTTTAGACCTTGTTTATATGGAAAAGTGGTTATTTCTGTAGTTTAATTGCTGCAAATTGCTGAAAATTGTCCATAGTGTCCCTATCTCATCTAGTTTGAACAGTTACGTTTAACAGATTGTATCCAGAGTGCAATCCAAACATGATTTTAGACCTTGTTTATATGGAAAAGTGGTTATTTCTGTAGTTTAATTGCTGCTGAAAATTGTCCATAGTGTCCCTATCTCATCTAGTTTGAACAGTTACGTTTAACAGAGTGCAATCCAAACATGATTTTAGACCTTGTTTATATGGAAAAGTGGTTATTTCTGTAGTTTAATTGCTGCAAATTGCTGAAAATTGTCCATAGTGTCCCTATCATCTAGTTTGAACAGTTACGTTTAACAGAGTGCAATCCAAACATGATTTTAGACCTTGTTTATATGGAAAAGTGGTTATTTCTGTAGTTTAATTGCTGCAAATTGCTGAAAATTGTCCATAGTGTCCCTATCATCTAGTTTGAACAGTTACGTTTAACAGAGTGCAATCCAAACATGATTTTAGACCTTGTTTATATGGAAAAGTGGTTATTTCTGTAGTTTAATTGCTGCAAATTGCTGAAAATTGTCCATAGTGTCCCTATCTCATCTAGTTTGAACAGTTACGTTTAACAGATTGTATCCAGAGTGCAATCCAAACATGATTTTAGACCTTGTTTATATGGAAAAGTGGTTATTTCTGTAGTTTAATTGCTGCAAATTGCTGAAAATTGTCCATAGTGTCCCTATCTCATCTAGTTTGAACAGTTACGTTTAACAGATTGTATCCAGAGTGCAATCCAAACATGATTTTAGACCTTGTTTATATGGAAAAGTGGTTATTTCTGTAGTTTAATTGCTGCAAATTGTCCATAGTGTCCCTATCTCATCTAGTTTGAACAGTTACGTTTAACAGAGTGCAATCCAAACATGATTTTAGACCTTGTTTATATGGAAAAGTGGTTATTTCTGTAGTTTAATTGCTGCAAATTGCTGAAAATTGTCCATAGTGTCCCTATCTCATCTAGTTTGAACAGTTACGTTTAACAGATTGTATCCAGAGTGCAATCCAAACATGATTTTAGACCTTGTTTATATGGAAAAGTGGTTATTTCTGTAGTTTAATTGCTGCAAATTGCTGAAAATTGTCCATAGTGTCCCTATCTCATCTAGTTTGAACAGTTACGTTTAACAGAGTGCAATCCAAACATGATTTTAGACCTTGTTTATATGGAAAAGTGGTTATTTCTGTAGTTTAATTGCTGCAAATTGCTGAAAATTGTCCATAGTGTCCCTATCTCATCTAGTTTGAACAGTTACGTTTAACAGATTGTATCCAGAGTGCAATCCAAACATGATTTTAGACCTTGTTTATATGGAAAAGTGGTTATTTCTGTAGTTTAATTGCTGCAAATTGCTGAAAATTGTCCATAGTGTCCCTATCTCATCTAGTTTGAACAGTTACGTTTAATCCAGAGTGCAATCCAAACATGATTTTAGACCTTGTTTATATGGAAAAGTGGTTATTTCTGTAGTTTAATTGCTGCAAATTGCTGAAAATTGTCCATAGTGTCCCTATCTCATCTAGTTTGAACAGTTACGTTTAACAGATTGTATCCAGAGTGCAATCCAAACATGATTTTAGACCTTGTTTATATGGAAAAGTGGTTATTTCTGTAGTTTAATTGCTGCAAATTGCTGAAAATTGTCCATAGTGTCCCTATCTCATCTAGTTTGAACAGTTACGTTTAACAGATTGTATCCAGAGTGCAATCCAAACATGATTTTAGACCTTGTTTATATGGAAAAGTGGTTATTTCTGTAGTTTAATTGCTGCAAATTGCTGAAAATTGTCCATAGTGTCCCTATCATCTAGTTTGAACAGTTACGTTTAACAGAGTGCAATCCAAACATGATTTTAGACCTTGTTTATATGGAAAAGTGGTTATTTCTGTAGTTTAATTGCTGCAAATTGCTGAAAATTGTCCATAGTGTCCCTATCATCTAGTTTGAACAGTTACGTTTAACAGAGTGCAATCCAAACATGATTTTAGACCTTGTTTATATGGAAAAGTGGTTATTTCTGTAGTTTAATTGCTGCAAATTGCTGAAAATTGTCCATAGTGTCCCTATCATCTAGTTTGAACAGTTACGTTTAACAGATTGTATCCAGAGTGCAATCCAAACATGATTTTAGACCTTGTTTATATGGAAAAGTGGTTATTTCTGTAGTTTAATTGCTGCAAATTGCTGAAAATTGTCCATAGTGTCCCTATCATCTAGTTTGAACAGTTACGTTAACAGATTGTATCCAGAGTGCAATCCAAACATGATTTTAGACCTTGTTTATATGGAAAAGTGGTTATTTCTGTAGTTTAATTGCTGCAAATTGCTGAAAATTGTCCATAGTGTCCCTATCTCATCTAGTTTGAACAGTTACGTTAACAGATTGTAACAGAGTGCAATCCAAACATGATTTTAGACCTTGTTTATATGGAAAAGTGGTTATTTCTGTAGTTTAATTGCTGCAAATTGCTGAAAATTGTCCATAGTGTCCCTATCATCTAGTTTGAACAGTTACGTTTAACAGAGTGCAATCCAAACATGATTTTAGACCTTGTTTATATGGAAAAGTGGTTATTTCTGTAGTTTAATTGCTGCAAATTGCTGAAAATTGTCCATAGTGTCCCTATCTCATCTAGTTTGAACAGTTACGTTTAACAGATTGTATCCAGAGTGCAATCCAAACATGATTTTAGACCTTGTTTATATGGAAAAGTGGTTATTTCTGTAGTTTAATTGCTGCAAATTGCTGAAAATTGTCCATAGTGTCCCTATCTCATCTAGTTTGAACAGTTACGTTTAACAGATTGTATCCAGAGTGCAATCCAAACATGATTTTAGACCTTGTTTATATGGAAAAGTGGTTATTTCTGTAGTTTAATTGCTGCAAATTGCTGAAAATTGTCCATAGTGTCCCTATCTCATCTAGTTTGAACAGTTACGTTTAACAGATTGTATCCAGAGTGCAATCCAAACATGATTTTAGACCTTGTTTATATGGAAAAGTGGTTATTTCTGTAGTTTAATTGCTGCTGAAAATTGTCCATAGTGTCCCTATCTCATCTAGTTTGAACAGTTACGTTTAACAGAGTGCAATCCAAACATGATTTTAGACCTTGTTTATATGGAAAAGTGGTTATTTCTGTAGTTTAATTGCTGCAAATTGCTGAAAATTGTCCATAGTGTCCCTATCTCATCTAGTTTGAACAGTTACGTTTAACAGATTGTATCCAGAGTGCAATCCAAACATGATTTTAGACCTTGTTTATATGGAAAAGTGGTTATTTCTGTAGTTTAATTGCTGCAAATTGCTGAAAATTGTCCATAGTGTCCCTATCATCTAGTTTGAACAGTTACGTTTAATCCAGAGTGCAATCCAAACATGATTTTAGACCTTGTTTATATGGAAAAGTGGTTATTTCTGTAGTTTAATTGCTGCAAATTGCTGAAAATTGTCCATAGTGTCCCTATCTCATCTAGTTTGAACAGTTACGTTTAACAGATTGTATCCAGAGTGCAATCCAAACATGATTTTAGACCTTGTTTATATGGAAAAGTGGTTATTTCTGTAGTTTAATTGCTGCAAATTGCTGAAAATTGTCCATAGTGTCCCTATCATCTAGTTTGAACAGTTACGTTTAACAGACAGAGTGCAATCCAAACATGATTTTAGACCTTGTTTATATGGAAAAGTGGTTATTTCTGTAGTTTAATTGCTGCAAATTGCTGAAAATTGTCCATAGTGTCCCTCTCATCTAGTTTGAACAGTTACGTTTAACAGAGTGCAATCCAAACATGATTTTAGACCTTGTTTATATGGAAAAGTGGTTATTTCTGTAGTTTAATTGCTGCAAATTGCTGAAAATTGTCCATAGTGTCCCTATCTCATCTAGTTTGAACAGTTACGTTTAACAGATTGTATCCAGAGTGCAATCCAAACATGATTTTAGACCTTGTTTATATGGAAAAGTGGTTATTTCTGTAGTTTAATTGCTGCAAATTGCTGAAAATTGTCCATAGTGTCCCTATCTCATCTAGTTTGAACAGTTACGTTTAACAGATTGTATCCAGAGTGCAATCCAAACATGATTTTAGACCTTGTTTATATGGAAAAGTGGTTATTTCTGTAGTTTAATTGCTGAAAATTGTCCATAGTGTCCCTATCTCATCTAGTTTGAACAGTTACGTTTAACAGAGTGCAATCCAAACATGATTTTAGACCTTGTTTATATGGAAAAGTGGTTATTTCTGTAGTTTAATTGCTGCAAATTGCTGAAAATTGTCCATAGTGTCCCTATCATCTAGTTTGAACAGTTACGTTTAACAGATTGTATCCAGAGTGCAATCCAAACATGATTTTAGACCTTGTTTATATGGAAAAGTGGTTATTTCTGTAGTTTAATTGCTGCAAATTGCTGAAAATTGTCCATAGTGTCCCTATCATCTAGTTTGAACAGTTACGTTTAACAGAGTGCAATCCAAACATGATTTTAGACCTTGTTTATATGGAAAAGTGGTTATTTCTGTAGTTTAATTGCTGCAAATTGCTGAAAATTGTCCATAGTGTCCCTATCTCATCTAGTTTGAACAGTTACGTTTAACAGATTGTATCCAGAGTGCAATCCAAACATGATTTTAGACCTTGTTTATATGGAAAAGTGGTTATTTCTGTAGTTTAATTTGCAAATTGCTGAAAATTGTCCATAGTGTCCCTATCTCATCTAGTTTGAACAGTTACGTTTAACAGATTGTATCCAGAGTGCAATCCAAACATGATTTTAGACCTTGTTTATATGGAAAAGTGGTTATTTCTGTAGTTTAATTGCTGCAAATTGCTGAAAATTGTCCATAGTGTCCCTATCATCTAGTTTGAACAGTTACGTTTAACAGATTGTATCCAGAGTGCAATCCAAACATGATTTTAGACCTTGTTTATATGGAAAAGTGGTTATTTCTGTAGTTTAATTGCTGCAAATTGCTGAAAATTGTCCATAGTGTCCCTATCATCTAGTTTGAACAGTTACGTTTAACAGATTGTCCAGAGTGCAATCCAAACATGATTTTAGACCTTGTTTATATGGAAAAGTGGTTATTTCTGTAGTTTAATTGCTGCAAATTGCTGAAAATTGTCCATAGTGTCCCTATCTCATCTAGTTTGAACAGTTACGTTAACAGATTGTATCCAGAGTGCAATCCAAACATGATTTTAGACCTTGTTTATATGGAAAAGTGGTTATTTCTGTAGTTTAATTGCTGCAAATTGCTGAAAATTGTCCATAGTGTCCCTATCATCTAGTTTGAACAGTTACGTTTAACAGATTGTACAGAGTGCAATCCAAACATGATTTTAGACCTTGTTTATATGGAAAAGTGGTTATTTCTGTAGTTTAATTGCTGAAAATTGTCCATAGTGTCCCTATCTCATCTAGTTTGAACAGTTACGTTTAACAGATTGTATCCAGAGTGCAATCCAAACATGATTTTAGACCTTGTTTATATGGAAAAGTGGTTATTTCTGTAGTTGCTGCAAATTGCTGAAAATTGTCCATAGTGTCCCTATCATCTAGTTTGAACAGTTACGTTTAATCCAGAGTGCAATCCAAACATGATTTTAGACCTTGTTTATATGGAAAAGTGGTTATTTCTGTAGTTTAATTGCTGCAAATTGCTGAAAATTGTCCATAGTGTCCCTATCTCATCTAGTTTGAACAGTTACGTTTAACAGATTGTATCCAGAGTGCAATCCAAACATGATTTTAGACCTTGTTTATATGGAAAAGTGGTTATTTCTGTAGTTTAATTGCTGCAAATTGCTGAAAATTGTCCATAGTGTCCCTATCATCTAGTTTGAACAGTTACGTTTAACAGATTGTATCCAGAGTGCAATCCAAACATGATTTTAGACCTTGTTTATATGGAAAAGTGGTTATTTCTGTAGTTTAATTGCTGCAAATTGCTGAAAATTGTCCATAGTGTCCCTATCTCATCTAGTTTGAACAGTTACGTTTAACAGAGTGCAATCCAAACATGATTTTAGACCTTGTTTATATGGAAAAGTGGTTATTTCTGTAGTTTAATTGCTGCAAATTGCTGAAAATTGTCCATAGTGTCCCTATCATCTAGTTTGAACAGTTACGTTTAACAGAGTGCAATCCAAACATGATTTTAGACCTTGTTTATATGGAAAAGTGGTTATTTCTGTAGTTTAATTGCTGCAAATTGCTGAAAATTGTCCATAGTGTCCCTATCATCTAGTTTGAACAGTTACGTTTAACAGATTGTATCCAGAGTGCAATCCAAACATGATTTTAGACCTTGTTTATATGGAAAAGTGGTTATTTCTGTAGTTTAATTGCTGCAAATTGCTGAAAATTGTCCATAGTGTCCCTATCTCATCTAGTTTGAACAGTTACGTTTAACAGAGTGCAATCCAAACATGATTTTAGACCTTGTTTATATGGAAAAGTGGTTATTTCTGTAGTTTAATTGCTGCAAATTGCTGAAAATTGTCCATAGTGTCCCTATCTCATCTAGTTTGAACAGTTACGTTTAACAGATTGTATCCAGAGTGCAATCCAAACATGATTTTAGACCTTGTTTATATGGAAAAGTGGTTATTTCTGTAGTTTAATTGCTGCAAATTGCTGAAAATTGTCCATAGTGTCCCTATCTCATCTAGTTTGAACAGTTACGTTTAACAGAGTGCAATCCAAACATGATTTTAGACCTTGTTTATATGGAAAAGTGGTTATTTCTGTAGTTTAATTGCTGCAAATTGCTGAAAATTGTCCATAGTGTCCCTATCATCTAGTTTGAACAGTTACGTTTAACAGAGTGCAATCCAAACATGATTTTAGACCTTGTTTATATGGAAAAGTGGTTATTTCTGTAGTTTAATTGCTGCAAATTGCTGAAAATTGTCCATAGTGTCCCTATCATCTAGTTTGAACAGTTACGTTTAACAGATTGTATCCAGAGTGCAATCCAAACATGATTTTAGACCTTGTTTATATGGAAAAGTGGTTATTTCTGTAGTTTAATTGCTGCAAATTGCTGAAAATTGTCCATAGTGTCCCTATCATCTAGTTTGAACAGTTACGTTTAACAGAGTGCAATCCAAACATGATTTTAGACCTTGTTTATATGGAAAAGTGGTTATTTCTGTAGTTTAATTGCTGCAAATTGCTGAAAATTGTCCATAGTGTCCCTATCATCTAGTTTGAACAGTTACGTTTAATCCAGAGTGCAATCCAAACATGATTTTAGACCTTGTTTATATGGAAAAGTGGTTATTTCTGTAGTTTAATTGCTGCAAATTGCTGAAAATTGTCCATAGTGTCCCTATCTCATCTAGTTTGAACAGTTACGTTAACAGATTGTATCCAGAGTGCAATCCAAACATGATTTTAGACCTTGTTTATATGGAAAAGTGGTTATTTCTGTAGTTTAATTGCTGCAAATTGCTGAAAATTGTCCATAGTGTCCCTATCATCTAGTTTGAACAGTTACGTTTAACAGAGTGCAATCCAAACATGATTTTAGACCTTGTTTATATGGAAAAGTGGTTATTTCTGTAGTTTAATTGCTGCAAATTGCTGAAAATTGTCCATAGTGTCCCTATCTCATCTAGTTTGAACAGTTACGTTTAACAGATTGTATCCAGAGTGCAATCCAAACATGATTTTAGACCTTGTTTATATGGAAAAGTGGTTATTTCTGTAGTTTAATTGCTGCAAATTGCTGAAAATTGTCCATAGTGTCCCTATCATCTAGTTTGAACAGTTACGTTTATCCAGAGTGCAATCCAAACATGATTTTAGACCTTGTTTATATGGAAAAGTGGTTATTTCTGTAGTTTAATTGCTGCAAATTGCTGAAAATTGTCCATAGTGTCCCTATCATCTAGTTTGAACAGTTACGTTTAACAGATTGTATCCAGAGTGCAATCCAAACATGATTTTAGACCTTGTTTATATGGAAAAGTGGTTATTTCTGTAGTTTAATTGCTGAAAATTGTCCATAGTGTCCCTATCTCATCTAGTTTGAACAGTTACGTTTAACAGAATCCAGAGTGCAATCCAAACATGATTTTAGACCTTGTTTATATGGAAAAGTGGTTATTTCTGTAGTTTAATTGCTGCAAATTGCTGAAAATTGTCCATAGTGTCCCTATCTCATCTAGTTTGAACAGTTACGTTTAACAGATTGTATCCAGAGTGCAATCCAAACATGATTTTAGACCTTGTTTATATGGAAAAGTGGTTATTTCTGTAGTTTAATTGCTGCAAATTGCTGAAAATTGTCCATAGTGTCCCTATCTCATCTAGTTTGAACAGTTACGTTTAACAGATTGTATCCAGAGTGCAATCCAAACATGATTTTAGACCTTGTTTATATGGAAAAGTGGTTATTTCTGTAGTTTAATTGCTGCAAATTGTCCATAGTGTCCCTATCTCATCTAGTTTGAACAGTTACGTTTAACAGAGTGCAATCCAAACATGATTTTAGACCTTGTTTATATGGAAAAGTGGTTATTTCTGTAGTTTAATTGCTGCAAATTGCTGAAAATTGTCCATAGTGTCCCTATCTCATCTAGTTTGAACAGTTACGTTTAACAGATTGTATCCAGAGTGCAATCCAAACATGATTTTAGACCTTGTTTATATGGAAAAGTGGTTATTTCTGTAGTTTAATTGCTGCAAATTGCTGAAAATTGTCCATAGTGTCCCTATCTCATCTAGTTTGAACAGTTACGTTTAACAGAGTGCAATCCAAACATGATTTTAGACCTTGTTTATATGGAAAAGTGGTTATTTCTGTAGTTTAATTGCTGCAAATTGCTGAAAATTGTCCATAGTGTCCCTATCTCATCTAGTTTGAACAGTTACGTTTAACAGATTGTATCCAGAGTGCAATCCAAACATGATTTTAGACCTTGTTTATATGGAAAAGTGGTTATTTCTGTAGTTTAATTGCTGCAAATTGCTGAAAATTGTCCATAGTGTCCCTATCATCTAGTTTGAACAGTTACGTTTAACAGAGTGCAATCCAAACATGATTTTAGACCTTGTTTATATGGAAAAGTGGTTATTTCTGTAGTTTAATTGCTGCAAATTGCTGAAAATTGTCCCTATCATCTAGTTTGAACAGTTACGTTTATCCAGAGTGCAATCCAAACATGATTTTAGACCTTGTTTATATGGAAAAGTGGTTATTTCTGTAGTTTAATTGCTGCAAATTGCTGAAAATTGTCCATAGTGTCCCTATCATCTAGTTTGAACAGTTACGTTTAACAGAGTGCAATCCAAACATGATTTTAGACCTTGTTTATATGGAAAAGTGGTTATTTCTGTAGTTTAATTGCTGCAAATTGCTGAAAATTGTCCATAGTGTCCCTATCATCTAGTTTGAACAGTTACGTTTAACAGATTGTATCCAGAGTGCAATCCAAACATGATTTTAGACCTTGTTTATATGGAAAAGTGGTTATTTCTGTAGTTTAATTGCTGCAAATTGCTGAAAATTGTCCATAGTGTCCCTATCTCATCTAGTTTGAACAGTTACGTTTAACAGATTGTATCCAGAGTGCAATCCAAACATGATTTTAGACCTTGTTTATATGGAAAAGTGGTTATTTCTGTAGTTTAATTGCTGAAAATTGTCCATAGTGTCCCTATCTCATCTAGTTTGAACAGTTACGTTTAACAGAGTGCAATCCAAACATGATTTTAGACCTTGTTTATATGGAAAAGTGGTTATTTCTGTAGTTTAATTGCTGAAAATTGTCCATAGTGTCCCTATCATCTAGTTTGAACAGTTACGTTTAACAGAGTGCAATCCAAACATGATTTTAGACCTTGTTTATATGGAAAAGTGGTTATTTCTGTAGTTTAATTGCTGCAAATTGCTGAAAATTGTCCATAGTGTCCCTATCTCATCTAGTTTGAACAGTTACGTTTAACAGATTGTATCCAGAGTGCAATCCAAACATGATTTTAGACCTTGTTTATATGGAAAAGTGGTTATTTCTGTAGTTTAATTGCTGCAAATTGCTGAAAATTGTCCATAGTGTCCCTATCATCTAGTTTGAACAGTTACGTTTAACAGATTGTATCCAGAGTGCAATCCAAACATGATTTTAGACCTTGTTTATATGGAAAAGTGGTATTTCTGTAGTTTAATTGCTGCAAATTGCTGAAAATTGTCCATAGTGTCCCTATCATCTAGTTTGAACAGTTACGTTAACAGATTGTATCCAGAGTGCAATCCAAACATGATTTTAGACCTTGTTATATGGAAAAGTGGTTATTTCTGTAGTTAATTGCTGAAAAATGTCCATAGTGTCCCTATCATCTAGTTTGAACAGTTACGTTTAGAGTGCAATCAAACATGATTTTAGACCTTGTTTATATGGAAAAGTGGTTATTTCTGTAGTTTAATTGCTGCAAATTGCTGAAAATTGTCCATAGTGTCCCTATCTCATCTAGTTTGAACAGTTACGTTTAACAGATTTACAGAGTGCAATCCAAACATGATTTTAGACCTTGTTTATATGGAAAAGTGGTTATTTCTGTAGTTAATTGCTGCAAATTGCTGAAAATTGTCCATAGTGTCCCTATCATCTAGTTTGAACAGTTACGTTTAACAGAGTGCAATCCAAACATGATTTTAGACCTTGTTTATATGGAAAAGTGGTTATTTCTGTAGTTTAATTGCTGCAAATTGCTGAAAATTGTCCATAGTGTCCCTATCTCATCTAGTTTGAACAGTTACGTTTAACAGATTGTATCCAGAGTGCAATCCAAACATGATTTTAGACCTTGTTTATATGGAAAAGTGGTTATTTCTGTAGTTAATTGCTGCAAATTGCTGAAAATTGTCCATAGTGTCCCTATCATCTAGTTTGAACAGTTACGTTAACAGAGTGCAATCCAAACATGATTTAGACCTTGTTTATATGGAAAAGTGTTATTTCTGTAGTTAATGCTGCAAATTGCTGAAAATTGTCCATAGTGTCCCTATCATCTAGTTTGAACAGTTACGTTTAACAGATTGTATCCAGAGTGCAATCCAAACATGATTTTAGACCTTGTTTATATGGAAAAGTGGTTATTTCTGTAGTTTAATTGCTGCAAATTGTCCATAGTGTCCCTATCTCATCTAGTTTGAACAGTTACGTTTAACAGATTGTATCCAGAGTGCAATCCAAACATGATTTTAGACCTTGTTTATATGGAAAAGTGGTTATTTCTGTAGTTTAATTGCTGCAAATTGTCCATAGTGTCCCTATCTCATCTAGTTTGAACAGTTACGTTTAACAGAGTGCAATCCAAACATGATTTTAGACCTTGTTTATATGGAAAAGTGGTTATTTCTGTAGTTTAATTGCTGCAAATTGCTGAAAATTGTCCATAGTGTCCCTATCTCATCTAGTTTGAACAGTTACGTTTAACAGATTGTACAGAGTGCAATCCAAACATGATTTTAGACTTGTTTATATGGAAAAGTGGTTATTTCTGTAGTTTAATTGCTGCAAATTGCTGAAAATTGTCCATAGTGTCCCTATCATCTAGTTTGAACAGTTACGTTTAACAGAGTGCAATCCAAACATGATTTTAGACCTTGTTATATGGAAAAGTGGTTATTTCTGTAGTTAATTGCTGCAAATTGCTGAAATTGTCCATAGTGTCCTATCTCATCTAGTTTGAACAGTTACGTTAAACAGATTGTATCCAGAGTGCAATCCAAACATGATTTTAGACCTTGTTTATATGGAAAAGTGGTATTTCTGGTTTAATTGCTGCAAATTGCTGAAAATTGTCCATAGTGTCCCTATCTCATCTAGTTTGAACAGTTACGTTTAACAGAGTGCAATCCAAACATGATTTTAGACCTTGTTTATATGGAAAAGTGGTTATTTCTGTAGTTTAATTGCTGAAAATTGTCCATAGTGTCCCTATCATCTAGTTTGAACAGTTACGTTTAACAGAGTGCAATCCAAACATGATTTTAGACCTTGTTTATATGGAAAAGTGGTTATTTCTGTAGTTTGCAAATTGCTGAAAATTGTCCATAGTGTCCCTATCTCATCTAGTTTGAACAGTTACGTTTAACAGATTGTATCCAGAGTGCAATCCAAACATGATTTTAGACCTTGTTTATGGAAAAGTGGTTATTTCTGTAGTTTAATTGCTGCAAATTGCTGAAAATTGTCCATAGTGTCCCTATCTCATCTAGTTTGAACAGTTACGTTAACAGATTGTATCCAGAGTGCAATCCAAACATGATTTTAGACCTTGTTTATATGGAAAAGTGGTTATTCTGTAGTTTAATTGCTGAAATTGCTGAAATTGTCCATAGTGTCCTATCTCATCTAGTTTGAACAGTTACGTTTAACAGATTGTATCCAGAGTGCAATCCAAACATGATTTTAGACCTTGTTTATATGGAAAAGTGGTTATTTCTGTAGTTTAATTGCTGCAAATTGCTGAAAATTGTCCATAGTGTCCCTATCTCATCTAGTTTGAACAGTTACGTTTAACAGATTGTATCCAGAGTGCAATCCAAACATGATTTAGACCTTGTTTATATGGAAAAGTGGTTATTTCTGTAGTTAATTGGCTGAAAATGTCCATAGTGTCCCTATCATCTAGTTTGAACAGTTACGTTTAACAGAGTGCAATCCAAACATGATTTTAGACCTTGTTTATATGGAAAAGTGGTTATTTCTGTAGTTAATTGCTGCAAATTGCTGAAAATGTCCATAGTGTCCCTATTCATCTAGTTTGAACAGTTACGTTAACAGATGTATCCAGAGTGCAATCCAAACATGATTTTAGACCTTGTTTATATGGAAAAGTGGTTATTCTGTAGTTTATTGCTGCAAATTGCTGAAAATTGTCCATAGTGTCCCTATCACTAGTTTGAACAGTTACGTTTAACAGATTGTCCAGAGTGCAATCCAAACATGATTTTAGACCTTGTTTATATGGAAAAGTGGTTATTTCTGTAGTTAATGCTGCAAATTGCGAAAATTGTCCATAGTGTCCCTATTCATCTAGTTTGAACAGTTACGTTTAACAGATTGTATCCAGAGTCAATCCAAACATGATTTAGACCTTTGTTTTATGGAAAAGTGGTTATTTCTGTAGTTTAATTGCTGCAAATTGCTGAAAATTGTCCATAGTGTCCCTATCTATCTAGTTGAAACAGTTACGTTTAACAGATGCAATCCAAACATGATTTTAGACCTTGTTTATATGGAAAAGTGGTATTTCTGTAGTTTAA